>NW_010187186.1:0-6116 GCF_000695765.1 Mesitornis unicolor | reverse complement strand
GGGGGGGCTGTAAAAACAAACCAGAACCAATCTGTGAGCTGCACACTGACAAAGTTAAAAGAAAATTTGTTAATCTCTGAACCTCAGATTGTTCCAACTGTAAAACAGAAAACAAAACTTCCCTATTACATTGGTGTACTATGTAGACAACTGTATGACATGGGCATGACCATATGCAGTGTACAGGTGCCATAGTTCTGTATTAATCTTTTGTCTTTGTGTGCGAGTATTGCTCTGGCTCTTTTATAATCTAAATAAATCTCTGTTTTACCCTTTGACTTTTTATATTTGCTTTTAATTACTCATTCTTTATGCACGGTAGTGGGTTCATCTTCATGCTAGAAGTAGGGGGTTTTTTGTCTAGACGTTTCAAGTTTTTCCAAGTCTTGTTAATCTCCTTTTTTCCCTAAAGAAAAGTGTTCCATGAAAACTGTTATACTGCTTATTATGTGGTTACTGCAGAAATGGTCTCTTTCACTCAGTACAACATCTCCCATTTTATGCCAGCATGCATCCCAAAATAAAGCATAAGCCAATAATAATAATTTTCTTGACTGGTTTACAATGCAATTGTACACAGAGTCACCATTTTCTCAACATTGATAGAATACTTCATTTCCTGACAATAGACACTGTTTTATTATCTTCGTTTTTTTCCCCCACTCTTTTCTTAACCCTCACATGATTTTCCTACACCACCTGGAAAATAGAGGATCTAAATTGATTCATTTTTTATTTAAATCAACATCTAGATTCAGACAGGACATACTGCTTTACATTTTGCAGAAATGAGTTTTATAACCAAAAACATTAAGAACCATAACAAATAACCATGGATGTGAGGATGAGAAGCTGTTTTCAAAGCTTTCTAAAACCCTTAATGGACAATTATACAATAAAAAGTGGTAAAATGCAACTTTTTCTTACTGCTAATAATTAGAAATTGACTAACAGTTAAAGTTTGAGGGAGAAATGACCTGTATCCCTTAAGTAATACACAATTTACTGTGTCTGGTGGGTCCATTTGTCTGCATGTTCATCCTTTTCTGAATTCTACTGACTCTCTGAACTCTGTCATTCATAATGGTATTTTTTAAACTATTTACATTAATACATTTTAAATTTCTTTCTGTTCAGTATACTGAGTTTGGTTTTCGGAATGAAGATGGTTGAGTTAAGCCTGACTCTGTTTACTTTGACACTCCTTAATTGCCTTTAATCTTTTCAGATGGCTCTGCACAGAGCCAGGATATAAAGCCCTTTCTAATTAGTCTAATTTCAAAATTATTCTTTACCTACCTCTGGAGGTATTTCAAAAGGAGAATATAGTATGTTATCTGGGAGAATATAATTAATATTCCTCCAGCAACATATTTTTCATTATTTTCCATCCATCTCTTCTCCCACCTTACCATTTTCATGATATTTCTATTATAGCTATTTCAGCACTACTAATGTTTTCAGAGTGCTCACTTGCAGTGACATGTCAAGACTTTTTCCTGAGTAGACACAGTTAATTTAGAACTCAACAAAGTGTATGACTCGTGCAAATTTTCACAGCATGACTTGACTTGCACAATTTTAATCTGCCATTGTGCTGACAAATTGCATAATATTTTTTGGTTCCTCTGGACTTCACTAATTTAAAAGACTGGTGCCATTATAAAATTTTGCAACATTGCTGTATATCCTGCTGTCCAGGGGGTAAGGAAATACATTCAACTATGGGTTAAAAATAATGAGATTTTTCTATGATGACAGTTGACAGGTTATTCCATTTATTTCCATTTATCTTAGAATATTTCAGCACGTAGATATTGTTTCAGGAATGTTAACTAACTGCCTATCTATCACCATATTCTTCCTTCATGCACCTGGGGAGGCTAGTGTTATCTCTGTTTCGCATGTAAGGAAACTAAGACAGACAAGCCAGAATAAATGAGACATCTCACAGTGGGATTTTTGCATGAAAAGAGAGTAGCAATTCTTTACTTTAATTTATTGAAGCTTTCCTTACCACTTTTGAACTAGATTTTTGGGAATAGGTTCTGAGCAGGGATCTTGTAATCTGCAGGACACTGCTTGAGAGAGTACTCAGTGACCTTAATGACAGACCTCATGATAACTTGGAGTGTTACTGGAGTTGTATATATCTTATATTTTCACAATAATGGGATCTAAAGTACTTACAATTAAGCCCATGGAGCTTTCTGTCCTGTGTAACCTTTAAAGTGAAACCATAAATAAGCACATAAAATCACTGTAGTCTTCACAGTTCATACTATTTTTGCATTTATGCTTTTGCTCATCTAGAAACTATGTGCACTGAAAATTAAGATTTGTCTCTATATCAGGCTAGTTCTAAGAATTTAATGCAGAAGGTTTAACACTCCCAAGTGTCATGTTCTGCTGTAGTTTAATATGTTTGTTTATACTCTGGACGGGAGTATATGAAGCAATGCGGCAAAATTTGCTAATTACTTAGTTCTGACCATTTACATATGCTGGAAAGGCATATGTATCTGAATTGCTTTTTGCCACCTACTCAAAACCAATTTATATTCTGAGAAAACAGAAAGTCTTTTCTTAAATAGCTCACCTCTAGGAACTTGTCTGTCTGTTCATAGTTTACTTGATTAATACAAAACTATCTGTTTTTCAGATGTAATGCTTCTCAGGTAGAACCTGTAGGATCTACTTCTTCTTCGTCACATTCATGAATTTGGTGGACTACTTCTGTTTAGATACAGTCCCTCCACTCCTTTCAGGTCCTCTAAAGCAGAATTAGGATGTGTTCTGTGGTTAATTAGGACTGCTATTACATATATAATAGAATAGACCATACAATATGGTTATTATTGATGACTGTCTCATACCTATGGAACTAAGAAGTTAGCAGGAGAATGATAATCTGGAATTATTCCATTTCTTCAGTTTATAGATATCAACACTGACTAAATAAAAAGTAATAGGTTTTGGATTAATATTAAAACTCCAGATATTTTTACCTAGTGATGCTGTGATTTTTTTCATGTGTATGTCTCCTAACTGCAATGATATCTGATAGTGAGAATTCCAGAGAACATAGTAAGAAGAGTGTTTTCCTCCATTGGTGATAATTTTGTGAATCCTTTCAGCATCATTCTGTATCCCACTCTTTTGGTATTATTGGTATAAATAATAAATAAATAAATGTATATTGGTATAAATTTGTAACCTGAAGAGTAACAAAAGGTTGATCTGAAATACAACATCTGTCTCTTTTCTATTATAGAGCTTGTAGAGGTAAGATTTTAATAATCACCTGAAGTTTAAGGTTTTCTATTTTATTAAAAAAACAACATACGATAATAACAGCACTTGGATAGTAATTATTTGATCAGTGGGTGGTTGAAGAGAGTTTTTATGTTCCACCTGCGTTCTATTTTTTAATTTGATTGCACTTTTGACATTAGCTTCTTAAATAAAATAGATACATTTCTCCCTTTGCCAATTGTGGAATTTATTAGCTGAAGGTAGAAGGAGAAGTGGGTAGGTAGGTCTGCTTCACTGTTAGAGTAATTTTTTGCAAAAAATCTACAGCTCGGTAGTGTATGATAACTTATTAATAGTGTCATAAGCCTGTTATACAAAGATACTGTGTCTGAAAAGATACCTAAAGAAATTGTTAGAACCATATTTTGTTACTGATTTATTATCTAAATTTCATAGCTCATCTAATAAGAGTTCTGTTTAAACACCCACAGGATAGCATGCATTATTCTGTTAGCCAAAAATCTCAAAAGATCTAAAACTTTATAAAATATTTTTGCTGTTAATCTGGTTGTACCTGAACCCTATCACTGAATAAAATGGCAACAGTGTAGACAACCATTGTAAGTACTCCATTTGAACAGCTTTCTAAAAGTCATTATGCACGTTTACTTTTTATGTGCAATGCAATGTTAACTTTATCTTAAGAACTCACAGAAAATTTGCTTATTGCCCTGGAATAAGTTCTATTTTTGAACTGAAAAAATAAGAAATATTTCCATTTTACCGTCCTGTAAGAACTTTGATATTAAATGCAAGGAGTTACTGGGGGGAATACTGACCTTGCAAATACCAATATCCATTTTGTGGCCAGATTTCAATTCCAAATTATTCATCTTAAATCTCAAAAACTTATTTGGAAGTTAATTAAATAACTTTGTTGCAACAGTTGAAATAAAGTGTTTTAAGGTTTTGTCACCATTTTTTAAACTAGTGTCACTGAGGCTACTAAATTTGCACTATGCTAGCCAAGATCAGACTTCAGTCTCAGACTTTTCAAAAATCTAGGATTAAAAAAAAAAAGAAGGCACAAATAGGATTTCCTCCTAAATGAATCTTCATTGGATCAAATATATGAATATTTGAAGGTTTATATGACACGCAACCCTCAAAATTGCTTACTTGTATCTTACTGGGACTGATTTGAGTGGTTATAAAAGGGCTGATGTAGTAGTGAACAAATAGTTGTCCTTATATCATCTGAAGTTTTTAAATTGACATTCTTATTGTCCTGTGTCTAGTTCATTGTCACCTTGAAGGAATGGCTGAATAAAATTTTATAATGCTCTTCATTTTCAGCAGAAGAATACATGCCAAATTGCTTGTTTTTCTGTCTCCAGCCTTGCAGCCTATAAAATGGCAAAAATAGGATTTGAAAAGAAAGGGAGCAAGGGGCAGTATCATCTTCTGTTTTAATTATATTTATGTATATCAACCTTTTTGGGGGGGGGATCTAGTATTATGAAGCCATGAATGTTTTCAGTTGTTCTATTTTTCCATTAGTTATTCAGTGGATCAGTGTGTCTGGATGAACCTTGTTATCTATGATGGCCAAAGGCAATGTTTCTGTAATGAAGGCTTAACTATGTAAAGTGACCGAAAGTTTAAGAAAGTGGATTTTTTTGTGTTAAGTTGCTGCTGCACCTTTAAATTACTTTTATTACTAATGTGAAGCATTATAATTTGTGTTTGAAGGCGGATAAAAATGAATATAAAATGCAATGTTACCAAGATGAAATGAGCACTCAGTGGCTTTTCAGACAAGCAGTAAGAATATCTGTTATGTTTTGGTTTGTAATTCCCTTAGATAACTGCAAGATTTCTTTGTTTTCTCATCTCAGAAGCAACATATAGCTCAACATGGCACTTTCTTACATCCATCTAGGAACTAAGTGGACTTTTGAGAATTCCTTCCGTTTTAGTTTACTTTTACACTTTTTCATAAAAAAATATATTTTCTACCTCCATTTAGCAACCTGAAAAATATGTCATAAGTAGGCAGACAAGATAGAAAGAATGGACAGACTTCTGTCTCTGGAATTGCTATTTTGCTTGACACAAGGATCAAAATCTTCTATTACAGGAAATGGAGAGTCCTAAAACAGACCAACTCTGAGCACAGTACCCAAATGAGGTGCCTCTAGTACAAATATATTCTGTAAAATACTTATATTTTGTGATGTAATGTCTTTGCTCTTAAGTTGCATATTAATAGATGAGTCTTCTCATTATATTGAGAATTTATGTTTTCAAAAATTCAGTTTAACAAAGCAAACCTTGCTTATTATTAGAGATGCAGAAAGGTCTCTGTGAAAATGTATAAAATCAGATTTTAAATGAAATCTTAGAAGTACTGTTGCAGCTAGAATGGTGAGGATGGTGTTCATGAGAAAAAAATTAAGGACAAAAATCAAAAACAGTCTATTATGATTTTTTTTCAATAACAGTTTAACAATTAAAATATATGCTCTGTATTTCAAGAGAGAGAACAAGAAAGAAAGAATACAGATAGGTAATACTGTGTGCAGTATAAGTTCTCCAAGCAGGCATTTGATACAATTACTTTATTCACATTTTATGAAGAGCATAAGTAGGTTTGAAGGGAAGCTCACATCCTTCAGTATGTTGCTCTTCCAGTGTGTTGTGCTTGAATGCTGCTCATCTTTGGACTGCACTGCAGTATTAAGAGAGTAAGGCAAGGCTATGTCATTTTCCAGTTCTTCAGCAGTTACTGCAAATAGTTCCTTCTGCTCTGAAGTATATGTATTCTCAAAGTCAATGAGATTCCTTGGGAGACAGTCCTT
>NW_010187185.1:902-8385 GCF_000695765.1 Mesitornis unicolor | reverse complement strand
GAGCTCACTTTTAAAGTGGGCCGTGACATCTCTTTTATGTATTGCATAGCGGTACTCCTCCAGAGGAATCAAAATAAATGAATTTCAGAAAAAATCTCTAAATCAGGACCATTGATATAAGAATACAAGGTTCTTAAAAGAAAACTTTAATAAAAAAAATACTTGCAATCCAGGAGTCCAGTGCAGTACAGTTCTATTTCTTTAAGAGAACTTTATTGGTGAAGAATTATTTTGGACAAAGCTTTTTGTCCAGTTACTTTGTTCAGTGTAACAGCTCATAAGTACTGAGTACAGTAGCAGTCTTTAGTAAACAATTGATAGATAAATTGTCCCTGTGCCCCAAACATTTTTCTTAAATTAAACAAGATATGCCTGTTTGAAAGGTTGTATCCATGTGTTTCTCCAAAGGTAAAACTGAAGTGGCATACAGGGTACATAATTGTTGGCTTTGACATAGTGGTTTCCTTGCGTTCTTGTCATGTTCTTTACACTTTAATTTCATTTCATGTCAGTTTCTGCTAGGGAAACACTTTTTTTTGTTTTATTTTCTTTATAGAAGAGAATGCAGGTTCTAAAAAGACTCACTCAAAGTGGTTGTTAAGAGAACACATTGTTATGCTTTAAATACAGAAAAAATATTAAACCAGCATTTGATACCTAAATTTTTGCCATCTTCATTGCTATGCTCCTAATACTTTATGTTACTGTTGAGAAACTCAAAGCAACTATAGCAAAAATGGAAGTTATTTCAGTGAAAGTACGTACTTCCAGAACAACACAAAATGTTTAAAAATTTGAACCTCTGATAACTTCAATTCATGACACTGAGACTAAGTAAACTGGTGCAACAGGCACAGTATTTCGATTTTTTTATTATTTGATGGTTCTTTTCCTCCTTCTAATTTTCATAATCATCTGTTGCTGGAGGTTGATGCATCTTCATTTTTGCGTGGCTGATCTCTGCTGCTCTTAATGGTTGCATCAAACTGACCTGTAGCTAAATGCTGCACTAGTCCACTTCTTCCAGAGTTTAAATTAGGAAAGTGAATCTTGTCCGGACTTTAATAATTTCTGTCTCCAGGTTTCCTTTCCATGCAGGCAGGATATATGTGGAAGTTGGAAGGAACCATGATACCAACCTACTCTGAAATGACGCTATTGAGAACAAAGAGAGGTAAACCTTCCAGAGAATGGTTACATAACTCAAGGAATGTGACATCTTTTGAACAGATGTTTTAGAAAATGTTTTTTTTATTATTAGTATTTTTTATTAGATTTTATTTAATATGGATTCATGAGCTACCTTTTACATGTAAGACATGGGAATGGGAACTGTGCTCTGTAAAAGGCTGGTGTTCTCAATGGAGGTGAGGAAGTGTAAACTAGGTTTTCTATTTTCTTCATACATGAGCCAAGAATTTGCATAATTAAATTTTCAGTGTTTTGTAAGTGCATGTTCATTCTGAGTCAAAGATAATTGTTTTACTTGTGTCATTGCAAGGCACAGTTTAAGCCTCACCTTGAAATTTTTGTATTCATGACAGTTCCTTTAGGGTAGTGCCTACAATACCACTACATAATGTTCATACTGCAAAAGTGGCAAAGGTGTCTCTGTCTCTTGCTTCCTTGAAAGATACCAAGGAATCAAACTTACCCAAGAATCCCATCAAAGTGATGGTGTTTCTGTGGGGTTGGGGTCTGTCCAGTTTTCTGGAGTGGGTCAGACAAATTTCTCACAAAATTTTATTGAAAAGGAAATCTAACATTAGCCTCCTTTCAAACTCTTCCAGACCCTCCCTGGCTCCCTGTCAGCAAAGAAACAGCATCTCTGCAAATCCATGACCTGCAAGGACTGTTATCTGAACTAAGCAACTGGAATGGAATCACTATGTCCTCCTTTACTCTGTGCTCTCATGCAATGACCATACTCTATCAGACATATAAAACTTCTCAATTTTCATTAATATAGCTCTTTATGTACACTTTAGTGGAATTTGTAAAGCTAATTCCCTCTCCCACAGTAACTGTTCATCATTGAGTCATATTCTCAATAGCTTTAATTAATCATATCCTACCAGGATTTGTTTTCTGAGGATAGGATCTTTAACAGAGATATATCCACTTAATTAAATACAATTAAGCATCACACTTTATGGAGAAATCAAGAATAAGGGAGAGTAGGATAAAATATATTTCCTATAAAATATGGGTTAGGAGTTTTACTCATAATATATTATTTCTATAAGGAGTCTTTAAGGCCATGCCTGTGGAGGAAAAAAAAAGCTAATTATATTGATTTTAACTGCAGCTTGTTATTATTAAAAAAATATATGACAATCTTAAGTTCATTGCTTTTGAAACAATGTATCCTCCCACCTAAAAGTAGTGATTTGATTTAGTAATTAGATCATTTGGCTGCTAGAATCTTCTTGTTTCCCAAACCAGACCTTAGTGTTCAAAGATGATAAAAGATCTGTTTAAAATATAATAATCAATCACAAATCAATAACATACACTATTTGATAGCAAGATAAGCACAGTTCTAATGTAGGTAAGTTTCGGATAGCCTTTAGATCAGTAAAAAATGATAAAATTTCAGAATTATCTTAGGATCATTATAACACTCCTCTGGACATTAATTAGTTTGGAGACTGTTGTCTGGGAGCAACTGGTCTAACAGATTAAACTTCTAAACTAAATATTTTCCTATGCAAAAGTCAACTGTAATGGTAATGTTATCATTGAAAGTACAAAGAGCTTGCAGGGAATTTGCCAAAGGTTGAAGACTTTACAAAATTTGAAGATCTTTTAATTACATCTATGGCAAAGGCAACATATTCTTATCTAAGCTGTAATTTAATGAGGCTGAAATCTAGGAATATTTGATAGAATTCTACAGTATACAAAGTACCAATTTGGATGGTATCTCTAAAGATTTATGAAACATATTCTGCAGTCATAGAATGTCATATTTCTAGTTGTTGTGCCATTTAATTATTTGAACACAAGCAAAAAGTATAGCAGTTTTTGCTCACTTATCTTTGAATGCATTTCCAGTCATTCCACATTAGTATCATATAAACTAGAAAATAGATTACTTTTCACTGAAGAATGAAAATATTATCTTTTGGGATTTTGGGGTTCTTTTTTCAGAAAATGACTGAAAAAAAGCCAAATTCCCTTAGAGTATTCCTGCTACTTGAAGTTGATGTCATTGTTGATAAATTCAGTAATCATTTTTGTTTATATGTAGAAATTTCACAAATAACTATCTACTTCCTTGTTAAAAAAAGAATCTAAAACCAGTCTTCTGATTTTGAAACTTGAATAATTTTTACTTATTTAACAGTTTTCAAAAAATTCTGCATTCCAGTGATTTTCACTAGTGTTTTCAAAAGTACTAAGGATTTTGAGTATCATATGCTTTTTTAATACACAGATTAAGAAGTCCAATATTTAGTAGCTCAATTTTGACAACCATGACAAAACAAGCACCTGACATGATGAATATATTACATTAGACCTCTGATGAGACCACGAAAAATGATCATGTTAAATTAGTTTAAGTATTGGTGATTGAAGCTTACTTATTTTACTTAATATTGTAAAGATATAAAGCTTATAATAATTAAAAAAAAAAAAGGGCAGATGTGCAGTACCTTTTGGAATAGCCCTGAGAACAGTTTGTGTATATGTACATATTATTGCAGCCTCATTCAGAAAAGTTTTTAATTTCTTGATAAGTAATGCCTGCATTTTTAATGTTATTTTGGATTTTATATATTTCAACAGGAATAGTTATTTTTGTTTAAATTATCTGAAGAAAAGTTGTACTTCTGACACAAATTGAAAACTGAAGTACTTTGGCTACAAAACCCTCCATTCAGAATTCTAACTGTTTCCTGAGATTTGTGTGTCTTTCATAGAATATTTCATGGTGTGTTTTCAAATACAGAATGAGTTCAGAGAAATACTCTTGAGTTATGCATGGTTCCATTTGCTTCCTGCCTGTTGACTCGAGGAATGTTTTGGTCTATTCTTCAGCTGGTTCTCAAAGGAGTTTGGAAAGAAAGTCTCAGTAGAGTGCAAACAGTTATCCCGCACACCATATTACATCGAAGTAAGCAGACTGACCTGGTATGTCAACTGTAGTGTGCCTTCTTCATCAACAGCTACAGGCTACATCAAATTAACTGTATGTCTACTACAAATAAAGATAGATACTACTGAGTGAGATTTCATCAGATTTCATGTATCACAGAAGGGGAGTTCAGGTGCTGCTACTGCTTCTGGTGTGCTGGTGCTAGTATTTCATAATGTTAATTTAGGACCTTCTTTCCTGTTGTTTTCATCTCTCAACTTTCCTATACCACCAGTCACTTTTTATAAGCTCCAAAGTAAATATACAAAACTAATTTATTCTGTCCATTCCACGCTTTGTAACATTCATCACAGACACTTGACCCTCACTTCATAAGTCGTACAGTAACCTTCAGAGTTAGTTTGTGTTATCATTAATATAAGTTCAAAATAACCAATACATTCTTGGTCTCAAGGTCAGTTATTCACTAATTCCTCTTTACCAACTTATCTGGCCAGATATTTCAGGACGAAATTTGAAGTTTCTGATATGCTGTAGAAACTTTCTGGAAACACAGAGGACGCACATTTTCCCCCAACTTAATTTCCCACTTCATACAACATGATACATAAATACAATGTTCTGCTAAAAGCTGCAGAGTATGGATAAGGATTTTAAGAAATCATGGCTCCTAGGAAATGTTATTATTATTAAATGTTATGTCTTATATCTGTATCTACCTCTGTGAGGCCACATCTGTTTAGGCTGTATCTTCTATGATGCAGCTGCTAGCTCTTGAATCAAAGTTTTCTGAAAGTTGAGTGTCTAATTGTAGTACTTTCTTGAATAGCATAGCATAGCATAGCATAGCATAGAATATTTTCAGTTTGAAGGGACCTACGATGATCTTCTAGTTCAACTGCCAATTTAGCTTCCATTTCATCTTTTAATTCTCTCTGTTTAATAGCAAGTTTGTTTTCTATACATATATGCACATGTATTTATATATGCAGAATTATTTAATATGTGTTTGTGTCTATGTATACATTATGGACTGGTGTCCTGGTTCATTTAAGCATCTAGGCTTGTGCTCAAATTCTGTTGATTTAACATTAGGAATATGGGATTAAAATGTAAAAAGGACCACAAATGCTTATTTCTCATGCATGGATGAATGAACTATATATGACCATTAAAGCTACAATAGCTCTTGTTGGAGGAGTGCTGGATATGAACAGACAACAGTGCTCTTAACTTTTATAAGTAAGCTCTATTGAGCAACCTCATATCTAGACTCTTTCAGAAATGTATGAAGACCTGAGACATCCCCTGTACCCTTGCAAGGCTGTGGCTTCCCATACAGAATGAGGAGAACAGGTAGTACCTACAAGATGACTGATTTGGGCCCTGCATGTTTTATCTGCATATATATTAATGTTATCAAATTCTATTTCATTATCTCTAAATGGGTTATGACATACCTTATGAGTGTACTCATATTATTTAGTAAATTATTTGCATAAAAATTGATTCTCAGTAAAAATTTTAACAATCTTTTCCCATCAAAACTGAGGTTCAGAAGAAAACATTGTAAATCAGCAGGTCATTGATTTTTTTAACAGAGAGTGTTCTTTCGAGTGATTCAAGTGTCTTAATAAATTGCAAATGCATATAGTTAAGTTAAATAAAATATTTCCAGTATGCAGTAATCTGGGTGTAAACAGTACCCTATTCTTATAAATCAGCCCTAATACTCATGACATTTTCATTAAGGTGCTTATAATAAATACAGTAAGGGAGACATAAACACATTAATAATACACTTTACACTTAATAGCTTTTGCCCTTGTAAATTCTTATCTAGCTCCTAAAATCATCAGAGAGTCTGCAGTTGAATGCATTTGAAGAAAATCTGAACAATGTATGAACAAGCACATTCAACATAAAAGAGTTAAACTGCTGAACTACTGCTCTTCCTATTCTTCACTGCCTTTTGTTTCATATTGTGACAGATCAATTCTTGTTGCAGGTGTGTGGTAAAAATAACAAGAATAATATAATCTGTAATTCAGTGAATATCTAGTGAATATTTTTAAAAATACATAAATATACACTAATAACTGATGGAAAATATCTCTATCAAATTACTTTGACCAACTTAAAGCAGCTACATTTGATCTCTATTTAGTGCAAAAAATTAATCAGATTTGTTTTAGCACAAGCTCTGAATTAATTTTTTACATAGTTTTCTATGAAAGCTTAGAAGCTTATTTTTGCAAGCAATAATTTCTACATGGGCACAAGCACATATGCACATGCATATGGTTTAGCAGAATGTACTCAATTTTCATTAGTATATTGCATAGCCTCCAACATTTATTTCTATAACATTTTAATTTTTGTAACAACTGTTAAGAATATTTATTAATATGAATGTGTACAATTAATCAAGGTGGATTAAAAGTTATAGTAGTTGAGCAACTTGGATGTTCAGTAATGCTGAGGTATTTTACAAAAATTGAATGGAAATTGCTGCCATTAGCACATCTTCATCAAGCCCACTAAGAGACATTTTAATCATATCTGCTTCTCTCTTCATAAAGGGTTATTGCGACCAGCAGCAATGTGGTAAGGAGAAATTTCAAAAAGAAAATGTGTTACTTCTGAAAAGAAAATGAGAGATGGAAACTTTAATAAAAGGCAACCCATTTTTTTTTTCTCTGAAGGAAACCAGAGGAGCAAATGAGAACTCAAGACCTAACTCTAAACTGTTGTTAACTTTAAACAATTTTTTTTTTTTGAAGCACATTTATGTTATCTTGCCCTCTAGAAGCAGACAGAAAGATACTCTTGGTCTCTGTGATAACTGCCTGAAGTAAGGAAACAGACGGTATAATATGATTCGTTTCATACCTCACTGACCTTGAATAAGATGCCAGACTATATAAATGTAATGTAAATTTATTCCAGTGTCTGACACCTACTAATTCAAGTTTGCTGGAGGAAAGGGGAATCTTGTAAAAGAATACCCTTTGCTATTACAAGGTAAGAAAGAGAAACATGTCGAAGGAGGCACACCTGAGGAATTTTTGTTTCAAGTATCAAATGACAACATTAGCAAAAGAGCTGGAAGCTAACATAAGGGGCAGGGACATCATAAGAGGGCAACAAAAATGGAAATAGTTTGCAATGATTGTTTGCATATAATTTCAAAGCATGCTAGAGAGCTTTTCCTGCAGAAAGGAATAATTTACTTATTTTTAAAATGTGTGATTGTTTTAGTAAGAACAAGCTCCATCAGAAATTATCTTTTCAGCAAAATGGTGCTATATCTATGTTAGAACATACTAGTAAGCCTATCTTGTCTGATTATGTAATGAAACAAACAAACAAAAAAGATAC
>NW_010187185.1:0-871 GCF_000695765.1 Mesitornis unicolor | reverse complement strand
GGAAAGAGTAATTTTTAGAAAGAAAAGACAAGGGGCTAAAACACCCATGAGAATTGGCAGAAATGACAAAAAAGATTAAAGAGAAGTTACACATTCATTTGCAATGGATATACCTTTAAATTGTTGTAACATATGATGTGAATTGTATCTTCTCAGAATTACTATAGCAAAAGGATGAGCAAGAAGCCAGGCCAGTGCAACAGTGACCCAACCTGAGCTGACTTTGGCACTCAAGAACTCAATTCAGCATACCACACCACTTGTCTCCTGCGAACCTGTTGTAACAGATGGAACCCAAGTCATGGACTGAACGAACTCTGAACATTTCAGAATGGTGCTCCATAGGCTGAGGGAATGATATCTGTGTAAATATCAAAGGAGGGGGAGGGAGAAGGTGGTTAATGAGAGTGTATTGAATATTGTGGGACCCACTAGTTAGCACAATGTAAATGGCATGGAATAAGGGGTGGAGACTGTACTAGGTTTGTCTGCGATGGAGATAATTTTCTTCATAGCAGCCTATATGGGGCTGTGTTTTGGATTTGTGACTAAAACATAACAGAAGTAGGGTGGTGGTGTGAAAGATCTTGGGAAGGGACACAAGCATGACAGCTGACCCAAACTGATCACAGTGGTGTTCCATGCCATATGACCTTGTGATCAGAATTAAAATCTCAGAGAAATGAAGAGGAAGGGGCAACATTTGGGGTTATGGCATTTGTCTCCCCAAATAATCATCATGCCTTACTTCTCAGGTAGCAATAAACATGTGTCCTCTGATGGGAAGTATCAAATGAATGCCTTATTTTGCTTTGCTTTCATACGCAGCTTTGCTTCGCTTATTAAGCTGTCTTTATCTTGACCCACAAGT
>NW_010187184.1:0-11344 GCF_000695765.1 Mesitornis unicolor | reverse complement strand
ATTGAATAATACTGGCCCCAGATATATGTAAATATATGTAAATAAGACTGTGCTTGTAGTTTCTTGACTTTCAAACCATTTTGAGCATGAAAATCGTCACAAACCATAGATCTGATTTGATGAGGTGGGCAGTTATGAAAAACTGTGGATGGCTATCAGGTTCCTGCACAATTGTCAGGGTTACAGTAAAGAGCAATCTCTTAACTGGGTCTGGACAGCTAGGCTGTGCACCTGCATGAAGAACTTGATGGGGAAGATGGCTGATGGCTGTCTTTTCAGAGTGCTTCCTAAGCCTTGCTTTCTTCTGAAGGCATGGAATCTGTTGGGATGTGTCCATTTCCCATGATAAACCCTCAGCACAGCTCAAGGGTCAGAGGAAGGCTCCCTGAGCTAGTCCTGCTGTTGATAATAGGATGCCGAGAGCTATTTCTTAACCCTTTTGCTATCCTGTTCCTTGAGATTAGTGGAGTGTATGGCATTTGCTACCTGTGAACATTTGGACCTAAGTTCTGGTAACACATGTAGCAATGAAAACATAGTTCTGTGTTTACCTTCGATACTTGCACAGACATAACAGCCATGGAATAAGCAAGGTATGTATTCATCACACTGAATTTACAAATCAGCGAGGATAAGGTGAAATTACTTAGGTCCAGATTTTCATAAGTCTAAACCTTACCTTTCCTGGCTTACCCATTTCCAATTTATCACTAAATTCCCTAAGTTTGTTTTGTTTTCCTAAAAACTGTCTTACTGCCATCACGGTCTAAGTGAATTTCAAATTTTGTGAACTTCCTCTCCGTAATTAGACAGAAGCAGTTTTAGGAAGAGAGATTTCTTTTTATCCTGGAAGGTTTAAGAAACTGAAGATCAGTAATAAGAAAGATGCAGATATGAGATTCAGAGAATACTATGATTTTTGAAGAAATCTGAGTGAAGCTGACTGATTTGGAAATGCTGAAGATAGCAGTGTCATATTCATACTGTCTCTGTTCCATTTTGCAAGTGGAGATGGCAGTGGTGGAGACGTCAGCATATTTTTGCTCTAGAAGGTCTGACAGAAGGAAACTAAATGAAACCTTTCTAAACCTGACTGTAACATGGGGAATGCAGATCAAGGAGGAAAGGTCATGCTCCCTTAGCTGCTCTAGCTGGTTTGGATCTGTTGACAGTGGGAGATAAGTGACTCTGGTATAAACAGGGAAGCAGGGTAGGAATTGCCTCTGAAGGAGGAGCTTGGCAGAAATCCCAGGCAGAGACTACATGAACTGATTGTGCAGCTGAAGCCTGAATTAACACTAATAATGAACACTGGATGAGAAAGCTGTTCTCGGACAGCACCGACAAACCTGCGTTTTGAACCTACATTGCTCTTCTTTTGCAAAGCTTTCTGTCTTTGTTAGTCTCCTGGTAATTTCTTCCTCACCTGAAAAATGTTTAACCTTCCCTCCCCAAACAGACAGACACACACATACACGCACACTTGAAAATTGAAAAGAGCCTCTTGAAGTTCTTTCTCCCAGACTAGATGTGTTCAGCTTTCTGAAGCACTTGGTGGCCTCTTGAGAATTTAAGCTCTTACATGTGGAAGAGGATTTTCAGCTCTGCCAGCCGTCAGTGCACTGGAGGTGTGGGGCAGAGGTGTTCGCACTCTCTTGTCGCTGGGTGCATCCTCCCCAGGTTGAGGAATACTCCTACAAGGCAACCTCTGCAGCACAGGTGCTCATTTGATTTCAGAGGCTGCTTGCATGCAACAAAGCCAAGTGTGTCTCCTGGGGAATTCTGTTGACTTCAGTAGATTTACACTGGTGTAAATCAGGAGCCAAGTGACAGAAGAAACCCATATGTTCTCTTGGAGTGCTGATTACAGGGGAAAGAAGCTGGATCAGAAGAAAATGATTGCACCCAGATTGTTTTCAATGTGTTAATGACTAGCTTAAAGCAGCAAATAAAAACAGAATCAGAGGTGATCTATATTTATGCTGAAATCTAAACGGGTCTGGCCCTAGGCATTTGCATTTGTCCCTGTCTAACACTGCAGTTGACTTCAGACCTCTTGAACTGCAAGGTATTGCTGAAAGAGTGAAGTGAAAACTGACTTGTCAAGACTCCAGGATATAACATAAAGGGGAGGAGGGGGTATACGTATGGGAAGAATTGAGGGGCAGAGAAGGAATGTTATATTTTCATGGAAAGTACTGCTGTTCATGGGAAATACTACTTTTTGCCACATCTGGTCCCAGTTCCCTGATTAGCAATAGATACTCTGGCAGATTTATCTCATTGAAGTCAAGAATTATTGGACCAGTCCTCCAGGATTCAGGTCTCTTCTGTGTTGTATCCATTCGAGAGATTCAGCTGAGCAGAAGGGAAAAAGGTCAGTTATGACTGACAGAAGTTTTGCAGCCTGTCCTGAGCTTTTCCCCCCCACCTCGCCCAGCTCTAAGTCAATCCCCAAACAGAAGGCTGGTTCCAGAGTAAAAGCAGCATCAGTGGCCCTATGCATAGCCAAAACCAACCATCATCTAGGGCAGCATGTTGCTAGTAGAAGGAAAAAAGACCATGAATCAGAGTCTCATAAAGTAAGGTTAGTTTCAGCTGTTAAGGGGAAAGCTGAGGTGTTTGGAAAAGCAGCCATTGGTATATATTAATGTAGAGAGGAGTTCCCTTTTGTTCCATAAGCAGGGCTTAACCATTGCACCTCTTCTTTCTCTGGTGCTAAGAGCAGCCTACCAGACTCCCCATCCCAGCTTTGCCAATCCAAAATTTAGTTTTGCTTATGCTGCTGAAAAGCTTTTTGCTGGGTCTATCGATGAGCCTAAGCAGACCAGGTCTCAGTTCACCCTGCTTGGGTATCTCAATGTCCTTCAGGATCCTGAAGCTTAAAAATGCTATGTAGCAGGACCCCCTGAGCAGGGAAAGATGGCTGAAACCCTTTCTATATAGGCAGCGATACTGTAGTAAAATCAGCATATTAAATGGATTTATGCTTTATACATAGTATAGCCTTTCTTACATTCAGATTCACATAAAAGAAATAGTGAAGCCTATTCCATTCTTCCTCGCCCACTCAGCAATGTGGTGTAGGTGTTTCAGTGACACACTGAGTTCATAGCACCATTTCACAGCTTCTTGTTAATGCATCCCACAGCAGAAATCTCATTCATGGATGACACTGATCTTATCACAGATATTGATTCATCGGCCTAAGCTAGGAGCATTAGTAATGAGTCTTTCCTACACAGTTCTTTGACGGCTCTGATGTCTGATACCAGTGGAATAAGCTGGTGTTGGCTGATGCAGGGTGGGTGGCCTCAATGGAGGGGTTGGTTTGTTTTTTATTTTTTAGCTGAGGTTTCTCTGTGGGTCTGTGAGGACTTGATGTGTGGGTTTGGAGTAGGTATTCTGCGTCAAAGGGATCCTTTTTCCAGCAGTTTCCACTGAAATCTAAGCGTCTTTTTATTATGAAACGGCAGATCAAAATGGGGGGAGGAAGGAGGGTGAGATGAACTGTTCATATTTGCTGTTTTCAACCTGAATGACTCTTCCAAATGAAATTTGTCATTAATAAATCCCATTTTGAAAAGTTAACCCTGGAAACTTAAGTTTGGGGTGTATTGGAACAAATGGTACTGGGGAAGGGAAAGCTGGCTAGTGGAAAGCGTTCCAGTTTTATGTTCACTAGTCTGTTCTCATTCTGTTCGGGAAATGTTGGGGAAAGCAAGGGCTGGAATTCCTGGTGAACCGAGAAATTCATAGTAACCATGAGGCATTGTAGATGCTTAAGCTTTGTGATCTTCAGGTTTCCAAGGTTCAGTTAGAAAACTGAAGGCCCTTTTGTGGAAGGGTGACAGTTCCCTCATTGTACAAATCAAACCTGCGTGAGCAGGTCTGTGGGCACTCAGTAGTTTTCGTGAATATGTTTTCCTAGGATTCTCTACAATCTGGAAATTTTCCTATGTCAACAGACTGTTAATCATCCTCAGGCTTTTGCAGAAGGACTGAGTTCTTGGTGCTTTTCTGTTCATTCCTGTACTTCTTTCAACCTTAATGTATTGTCATCTTTGTGACCAGGTGAGCAATGTCCTGTGGCAGGTCTGTTGTCTTCAGTATTATTAAAAAGAAAAAAAAGAAAAAAGCCATGCAGCAGCCCCTGTCAGAAAACTGGAGGACACAGGCTCAGAGAGAGATGTGAAAGACAAGGGGTTGCAAGGGACAGCACCATCTGCTTTGTTGACAGTCACTTGTGCAGAAAGGACAAGGCACTGATTAATTTGTCAAGGACTCAAGAGCTGTGAAAAGAAGGCAGATAGGTGTATTCACAATGCACAGGTTGGGGGGGCACAATGAGATGGTTGTCAAGGCAAAAGAGAAGGGTGATCTGAGCTTCTAAAATGAGGACTTGGATATCTCATTTGGAGAAAGGGACAAAGGCGTTAAGTGACACGGCTTTGCTGCAAGACAGCAATGAAAGCTGTAAGTTGTTGCTGAACAGCAGAACATAAGTATAGGTAGTTATTTATGGTGCACAGTAAGACATGAAAAAAGTGCAGGCCGGCTGCTAACCCTTTGTGTTTGTGTAGGATTTTTAAATTTTTTCTTTTCTTTCACTGAAACCTATGAGGAAAAAGTGCTGTGGTAATTCCACTAATTGGCAGTGTTGCTGCTAGGCTCACTGTACAAAGGACTAAAAGAGCAGCAAGGATCAGTGAATACCAGGGAGATGCAATCGAGGGATAAGACATACCAGTGGTCAATGGGAAAGCTTTCACAGATGTAGTCCACTCTGAGCTTTTTCCTCAGGCTCTGTGTTCTCCTAAAGCCATGCTATAAAATGTAGGCAAGTCATGTAATTAAATGAATGAAAATCAGTCTAGAGGCATTTTGGGATTGTCAGCCAGGCTAAAAGACAATGATAAAAAGTGCTTCTCTCAAAGAAAGCTTCTAAAGTAGTGTCCGTATTTGCAAAGAAAGAGAATTATCTTTTGATAACTGGTGCTAGTACTTTAGATCAACAGAGAAGAATGGCCAGAAATGCTGGGGAAAGATTCCAATATTTAGGCAGACTTTTGGGAGACAAGAGAGTTTCAAGCAGATTATGAACAATCTCATCACGTTTTACCTATAGCCTAGAAATTGCCCCTAAAAGAGACCTGAGAGATAATGACAGGTACTACCTGTTGGGCAGTTCAAAGTTGCCCATTTATAGTATTAGTTATCTACAGGTCAACAAAAAAGAACACGTGAAGATCCCTGACTCACAACAGTTCAGTTCTGGGCAGTTCAGGTCTTATTGCTGATGGAGGGTTTATGGCAAGGATCTTTTGCCAAAATAAGTCTCATCTTGGCATGCCATATTTGAGTCCTCTAGAGAAGCTTTTAAATGGGGGCACAGGAGGATGGAGAAATTCTCCCTCATCCTCAGCACTGCATATTTTGCGATGAAGAGAGTAATACCACAAGTCCTATTCCATCCTCTTACAGACACATGCATATGCAAAAAGGAGAGTAAAAGTGCATGTATAACTCCATTTTTAAGAACTCCAGATGAAGACTGTCTCCACAGAGCTTTCTCCAGAGTGAAGGTAAGAACAGCTTGAGCACTTGTTGACGAAAGGCTTCTTTCCAAAACATACAGAGCCTTCAAGATAGGATGTTTTGAACTGGATACACAGCTTTGTCAGATCAAATCCAGTTCAATGGTAGTAGGGATGAGGAAGATGAGTAAGGAAAAAAGCATCTGAGCATCTACTGCTTTAGAATGCTCAAACTTCATTGCCAATCTAAGTTGGCAGTGTGGATAGTGAGCATAATTGCTGTGAGTCCTGCTTATAAAAATTCATCTTATTATAAACTGCTTTTTTTTCTGCACATTCTTAACTTGCACAGTCATTTATATCTCTGCAAAGCCATTGTGAAAATCACTTTCTAGTGCCGTGCACATTCATTCCTTGCTTCTTCTGAACCACTGCAAGTGAGGGTACAAGGCAGAAGGTCTGGAAGACTTGGAGCCACCAGTGAATCTGAAAGAAACACAGAATAGTCTTCTCACTTCAAACCTCACTCTGGCCTGGGTGCTCTGTGGACAGACCTCACTGGCCTTGAGATCAGGTTCTGTCTGGTTAATCGCTGCAGAAAGTCCTTCCCTGTTCCTTCCGTGTTACAGAATATTTTTTATTCTGAATTACAGTTGCTGGTTTGTATTAACTTCCTCTTTGTTCTTAAGCATTGGCAAATAGCCTGAAGGGAGCTAATTTCATGAGTGTTACTTCTGAAAAGGCTTTTCTGTCGCTCATCTACTGCTCCATTCTCCTCTTCCCCTCTGCCACTGATTCGAGGAGGTCTCTTCTTCAGATTGTGTAAGTACAATTGAGATTGGTTTCTTCAACCCCCTTTTCCTTTCCCTTTTCATATTCCCCACAGTGCATGCTTTTCCTGCCACCATTCCTTTTCTCTTTACAAAAGAAAAAGAAAATATATGATTAAAAAAAAAAAGTAAAAAAGCATTCTGAATTTTGTGGAGGGGAAACCCACCCATGTGCTGGGACAGCTACTTAAAAAGTATGGTGGTCACCTGGGAAGCACAGCAGCGATGCAAAACAGATACAGGTATCTCTGTAGTCGCTTAGCTCTAGGCAAAGCCTATGTTTTGAGTGCAGGAGAAGGTTGCTGTATTTGGGAACATGAGGGAGAAGGAGTCATACTCCAAAGCCATGCCAGCACAGAGATACACTGCTGCACTGCCAGGTCACAAGCAGTCTGGTGTCACAAGCAGTCCCCAGGACTCTCACCAGCTCTGTAAAATAATACTGTCCATTTCCTCTTCCTTTGAAGAAGTATGTCGGAAAACTCCATGTGTCTTCCATGTGTTACAGGGTCATATAAAAGCATGCTCAGTCTATTCTGGAGTGTGCCAAGCATGCCCAGCAACTGCTGCAGGTGAGGAATGACAGTAAGCCACATAAGCAGGAGAAGTTACACTACTGGGCAATATTTTAGATGTATTTTTAAATAATCTGTGGAGGGTGGATTTCATTTTAAGTTCATTTCTCTATGCACGTAGTTTGGTTTTGGTTGGTGGTTTTTTTGTACTGTTTGGGCTTTTGTGGTTGTTTTTCTTAAATTTTTCTTGTTTTTCTTTTTCCCCTCATGCTCAGTGAAACTTTGGCTGGTAAAATGCCTCATGAGACACCCCAGCCAATTCATCCCGTGTTTTACATGCTATTAAAATATATGGATCCAGCCTGTGCAGCTGCTTGCTGTCAGGTCCATTACATCCTGAGCATCCATGTCCCCAAGTGATTTTTGCTGAGGCCTCTTCTCATTCATTCTTGGAGATGACAGATACTGCAGAGAGAGCAGCTGATCGTCACCAAGGTGGGAGTGGAGCTGCCTGATTGATTATCCATAGAGGACAGGAAGGCACTGAGCTGGTCTGTGGTTCAGTTGTGCCTAGGAGGATACAACAGGTTTTGTCCCACTCTGGAGCATTTTATTCGCATTCCTGGATCATGTGTGCTTCGTTTTGCCTTTGTACCAAATAAAACACTGACAGTTGTGAGGTATTTTTTTGCTTTGTTTCTCACGTGTTCCTAGAAATTAGAGGGGCAAATGACATATTGGGTTGTGCATTTTGTATTCTTCAAACAAAGCCAGTCTGTCCTCTGTAAAAAAAGCTTGGTGTGTTTTAGTGCATCCAGTGTTAAATCATTGAGAAGTGCCACCACAAACAATTACACCTTGGCACTTTCTGTCTGCTCAAAGAGGGAAGTGAGAGGGTAGACTTGTGGAGCACAATTCTACTAAATACATTAGTATAATTACACAGCTTCAGGGAATCATTGCTACATCGCAAACAGTCAGTCGATGCAAAACTACAATCAAGGAGTGAGTGTGACAGTGTGAGTGGCACAGCCATGAGACCCATGCAATTTGCTGCTCAGCCTCCTATCTTGGAGCACGCCTGGCACCCCTGCAGCCTGGGGACACTAATCAGGCTGTGTCGCTGGGAGGTTGCCAACATGAGGTACTTCTTGCCAGAAAAGGCTGATGGGCTGCCGCAAAGTTCTGCACTTGTGCCTGGATTTAATAAACCAAGCAGGGAAAGAAATTGGCACAGCTACAACAGCTAGTACCTTGCTCCAAATAGATGGAATCTCTTAGGCATTGGGAGACAGCAAGGCCATTTGTGGTTACATTATCCTCACAGTGCCTGTGGAGCGTAGGGGCCAGCAGGGTCAGCAGTGACCCTGTGGTGAGGAGAACCATGAGGGGAAGGAGGAGGCCTGGGTCTGGGCCAGCACTGCAAGGGCTTTGTCTTTCACATCATCTCTACTCAAGGCTGATGATTTAAGCTTGCCTGGAGCAGCACATGGTGTAACCTGACTTTTAGTGCTGGTATTAAAGCACAACTCCATCCACATGACAGGATTTTTAACTGACAGGCGTGTGTACTTTATAAAAAAACACTGCCGTATTTCCCCAACCCTTAGCTAAGTGGGGCTTGTCAGGTGAACAGTCAAAAAGACAGGCAAGAGGGGAACTGCTGTCACAAAGCTAGGGTTTTACAAAGCATATCTGAATCTGTACATAGTTCATCAGGGGCAGCTGGTGATTTAAGATCATTGTTCGATTTAAAACGATAGAGAATTTGGACAAAGTTTAAGAAGAAAATGGCACCTTCAGATAGGGATGGACAAATGTGAATGCAGGTTCTGACTTTAAAGAAAAAATATAGTGTATAACTCAACTAAGTGCTAGGCTCCAGTACTGCCCTATCTCCCATTTCATTACAGCATTAAGGATTCTAGGTGCAATGCAAACAACTGCCTTGTCACAGAAGAGGTACTCTGTACACTGCCCTCGTGATAACAAACCGAGACACATGGCAGAACCCGGAGTAACTCAACATTGTATTGCACCCTCAGCAGAGCCTTGACCTGACAGCAGTTGTGTTTGTACGCTTAGAAATGTTCTCCTTGCAAAAGAACCACGTGTAAAAGAGTGAGAAAACACCACCCAGAATGGATCATTGGGAATCCTTTCTCCTTGTAGGAAGGACCTTGTTAAATAGCAGAGTAACTCTGATCCTCCCTCTGACACTGGTTGGTTTGGTTTGGTTGGTTTTTTTTTCATTAGATCATCTGACATCCTGCGTTTTTCTGTGTAGCTCTTCGTGATAACTAAATATGTCTCAGTAAGTCTGTTCATATTGTTTGCTTTCCTTTTTAGCTATCCATTGTATCTACCTTTAAATCCAATAATACGCCTATGTGTTTATCTAGGTTAGTGGCAGCTCTCAGCTTGAATACTTAGGCCAACTCTAATGCAATAACAAATTGCAGATTATCAAAGGAGTTGTAGCACTTATTTAGACTCTCACACACACTGAAACTAGATTAAGGTATGTGAGAAAGAAAATTAAGGCAAGAGAGAGCAATGTTTGGCTCCTTAACTGGTACGCTACTAAACCACAGAATACAACCCACTACTGGGAAAAAAAAGGGACAAAATTGAGTATTTAATATGATAAATGTGAGGAAATGGACACCTGGAAAAAAGCTAATGTTATAGCCTACCACCTTCTAAAATAATCAAAGGAGAGGATAAGCGAAGAGTGGGTTTCTCTTACCGGTTATAGAAAGGGATGAAAAGTTGCCTTTTGTTTCTGACGCTGCTTCTTTGTGGAGACTCCTGTCTGTCCATTGACTGTTACACTGTCCAACTGTACAATTACTCTAGTGACACTTATCTCTTTTACCACATCAGGTCACATGAACCAGTCTATAGAATACTTTGGGATTTTTTTTCCTCAGTTTTTCTTTCCAAATGAAGAATAACGTTGCCTTTTATTTCTATATCTTAGGTTTTTCCTTGAGGATGTCTTAAACTGAAGTTCATATTTAAGAAATGATTCTGCTTTCAGATCTCCAAGTTCATCTCTTATAACCGTGCTAAAGAAGCAATTCTGTCCCTTAGATTATATTCCATGTCTTAGAAGTTTTCTTAAATTTCGTTCTTAGAGTCAAGAAATCATGTAAGGATCTCTGTTCTTATCAAAACGCTTACTTTTAGTCCTATACATAATATCTGAAGAACATAACTACAGTGTATATAGATGCTAGAAAAACAAAAAGAAACTTGCAAAATAAACCTGGTCTGATAGTTGATGTGGGGATAAGGAAAAAGGATAATTTATGTTGTTTGATTAGGTTAGGAGTGAATTTTAGGTGGCCTTTTGGAATTAGTTTTGGAGGCACTCCTTTTTGCTTCTAACTTGCCACAGTAAAGTACTAACTCTTACTCTTGCATTATTTTTTTCTGTCTGAAAGAGCAGAATGAGGCACTTCTATTTATTTATAGTCTCCTGAACTGAGATACATAACCTGGTGTTCTTGGTGGGTTGCATAAAAGACCCATATACGAACCAATAAAGAAATGCTCCCAGATTGATTAGGCACTGGATAAGGCTTAAGCAGAGCAGAGCAGAGCTGGCCCAAATCCATTTTAAGTTAGGTGCAGGTCTGAGTTATGCTTCATCTCTCCCTGCCGTTCGCTGTCTGCAGCTGTAGTCCATTGAAGCTGTTGTCTAGGATACTGGCAGACTTAGTCTATTCGGCTCATGCTATAAATGCAGAAAGGAAGGATGGTCTTGGGGCTAAAGTATGGCTGTAATGCAGACCTCCTGTGTAGTATTTAACAAGTCCCTTATCAGTGCTGTCCTTATCTTACAGGTAGGAAGATGCATGTGGTTAGAAGGCACCCTGAAAATACAGTGATAGAGGCTACAATAGGTGAGAGAGAGACGCAACATACTGATGCCTGCATCCTGCAACTACATCCTTCTTTGTGTTGTGTATCAGCGTTGCAGGACTGAGAGTGGGGAGAAAATCTTCCAATTAATTTGTTTACGTCACTCAAGTTTAAAACTTGCTCTTCAAGCTTCCCTTCCTGCCCTTCTGGATAGTCCTAGGGACCAGAGAAGCTACAGACAGACTCCACACACAGTTCTGGGCCACAGGACACAAGGATCTGGGTCTGTGGCTGTCTGTCATTAACGGGTGATAATTAGAAAAGCCCTGTGGTTCTATATGCTGTGTCAACATTGGACAGCTTTCTCTGTCCATAATGACACAGCTAGCATGCTAGGAATAGGAAGTCCATGTTTTTCTGCTCATGGGCCTCTCGAGTTTCCCTGCTAGGTGGTTATAGTGAGGAAGCAGGAGTCAACCATTTCCTGCTTGCTTCTGTGAAGAAGCATCACTGAGGTTCTGCTAAGACAGCTTCCACCAGGAGACCCTTCATCTAAGAAAATAACATTTCACAGAATCACAGAATCTCAGGA
>NW_010187183.1:0-5933 GCF_000695765.1 Mesitornis unicolor | reverse complement strand
TGGCCGGCCCAGCCCTAAACCACGACAAGAGCATACTTGGCATACTATTTCATTTGCATATTTTTTTTCACATTTTTTTTCTGGTTTGTGTTTTGTCCACAACAACTTCTTACCATCTTTTGCTGCCATTTTGGCAAGAACAAGTATTTTTTCTGACTTTCCAGAAAATTGCAGGTTTTTTGTTTTGTTTTGTTTTGTTTCTCTTTACCAGAAGGTAAATGTGAGGCAATAAATTTAAAGTTCTGAAAAGTGTTTATGTGCATAGGAGGAAAAGGAGGCAGGTTAGAGCTTTTTTTTAAAGTGAATTTAGTGAGGTGAAGCTTAATCAGCCTTGACAGCCCTGGAAATGGGTGTCTCTATCTTTCATTAGAAGTGTACACAACAACAGTGCAAGTTTAATGATCTCCTTCTTTTTTAAAATTTTTTTTTTGAGGGACCACCTATAAAACTGTGATGTTTGTCCAGTTTTCATGCTCTTTTGGTCTTTGGCCTGCCTGAGACTGCCAACAAATGTGTTAATTGCTGTGGTTTTGGTAATGCAGACACCTGTCCAGGACAAAATGAATTGAGATCAGTGATTAATTTCAAATTTATTGAAGATGTAGGTTCCTCCTTCTTCCTTCTTCTTGTCAACAATTTACTTTTCCTTTGCACAGACTGCAACCTTATTGACTTCAGCAGGGTTTCCTGGATGTAACCCAGATGAGTTCTTGTTGGTAGCTGAAATAAAATAATAGATTCTGGATTTTGCCTTGAGAATAAAATACCCTCAGGCAGATAAAATTTTAATTTCAGCTTTTAGGAGTACTCTCAGAGGATCATCAAGGTATAACCTAGGTTTAAGAAGCCTTTGCTTCCTCAGCACTTACCTGCTTGTCTACTTCTACACAATTTTTTATCTAACTGACTCAAGTGACTCTAATATGCAGTTTCTGTAGAAATGATTCTTCCAATGCCATCAGTGTTGTCTGTTAGGACCAACATTGAATAAACTGCCACTGAGTGGCAGAAGCATGCTTTCAATGCAGTTGGATGGCACCATTTTTTTGCATTTGAATTGCTATGGATACCTTCCCTTGTCAAAGGGTAAGTTACCAACATTGTCAACAAAATCACATAAGCTATGCTTTCTAATTGTGTTTCTTCCTCTAAGACTACGAACACATCTGTTTCTGAGATGAAGCTCAGCCATTTTAGTCTGCAGAAAAGAATGTGGAACTGTTTGCTTCAGAAAAGCTCTTTCAGTTCACATATTGGTACTAGCTTTCTGCCTAATTACAGAAAGAAGAGCTCATGCCTTCACAGTCCACTGCAAAGCTCCAGTGCCGTTCCTCCAGTAGGTCTTCTTGGTCCATACAGACAGTTGTTCTGCTTCCTTTGGTAGAAATAAGAGATCCTTAATAAGAGACTTAAAAACAAATGATATGGAGTGATGAGACCAGGAACCTGCTAAAAATGTAGACAATTTAATATGTGAGACAGCATTTTGCGAGATCCCATGGAATACAAGAATTGTTTTCTTTTGAAGATTGTTCCTGAATTGTGCTGTGACTATAAATTTTAGACAGAGTCCACAGTTAGAAGTATTACTTGTAGAGGCTCTAGATAATATATTAATTTTAAAAAGTCAAACTTGTGGACCTCATTTGCTACATATTTTCTTGTGCTTTTGCCTTGAAACTATGCTGTAAACTTCCTTAACTTTCTACTGATCCTTTGTTTTATTTGGGCTGAAAGTGCCACGAAAACAGAGGAAGACTGTGCATAATTTCTTGCTTCTCATTCCAGGCAAAACAAGGAGGTAGAAGTGAATACAGAAATGTTAACTTAACTTTGTTAAAAATCAAAATTAACGCGAAGTTTTACATTAGTGTGGAGTTTTTCTTATCTGTTTTTCAGCTTGGAAATGTTTTGGTCTCTTTTCATCCATACAAAATGTCAGTTTTAATGACATGTTGGTATTGTTATTCAGTGAAAATTGTAATTTAAGTGTGTTCACTCTTTGGGTGCTTTAGATTTCCCCAGGTGCAGATTGCAAGCATGTTTAAGTTAAAATAAAAATATTTTCCAAAGCTGTAATTTATATAGTAGGTGTTTGGTGACTCTGAGTTACTGGATACAGTTTGGGTTGGAACAAAGCCTAGAAGCTGTATTTCGGTTGTGCTACCATATTGCAATGGTGGAGGAAAACAAGGAAGGAAAGAACAAAGATCTCAGTAAATATGTCAATGTTGTGATCTTTACTACTCTGCTTTCTTTAGAAGTATCTCGAAGTATACTGATCTTTGGTTATGGACTAGTGCTTTACAGTATAGTGCTATAGAGGTATGCAATATTAAAATATAGTTTATTTGTTTTGTATGCTGTATATATACTGCTCGCCTCAGTTGCCAAAGCAGCTCTGGTCCTGGGATGATCTCCAGTGGAGCACCCTAACACAGTGTATGGGGATGAGTCCTGAACTGAGGGAACCTCAGGAGAGCAGAGAGAGTTGCCAGGAGCCTGCAACTCTTGCGACAGTGACTGACAAGACCCGGGTGGGGCCAAGGACCCTCTCCCCTATATAATAAACCCCTCTGGATTGCTAGCAACCCGGGCATGGCACAGCAGTTTGTGCAAAAGGGCACTGTAGCTCTGCCAGGTCGACCAGGGAGCAATGGTATCCACTTGGCAGAAGGCTGCGTCCTCTAAACTCTGCACCAGCCACGACTGATGCAGCTTCCCAGACAGAGCTTCAGTGGGAACACACTGCTGCTCAGGTGTGAAGCTGCAGATGTGTGCCCTGCTCTTATGCCAGTATCAGACAGCAGCAGTGAGCACACCTGTGGGAGGTGCACCCAGGTAGAGGGACTCCTCAGCTTAGTGGCAGAGCTCTGGGAGGAGCTGTGTATGTTGAGGAGTATCAGGGAGTCTGAGAGAGAGAAATTACTGCAACTGCACCCTACCTTCCCTGGAAAAGGAATCAGATAGGGCATGTGATATACAGGATTCCTTATCCTCTCTCCAGCTGGCTGAATGCAGTGACCTAAGGGATAGGGGGGAATTGTGACAAGTTTCTTCCCATACCAGCAGGCATCTCCTCTGTGACTACCTCACCTTCCTTGCATAATAGTTAGGAGGGTCTGCAAGTGGAACCAAACAATGGTGAGGACAATGGTTCAGCTAGGTTGGAAGGTGTCACTGAGGTTAAGTTGGCCTATGCCTTGCATTAAAACCATTTCCCTAAAGAAAAATAGACAGGTCACTGTCATAGGAGACCCTCTTCTGAGGGGAACAGTGGTCAAATATGCAGACTGGGCCCACTTCTTATGAAAGTCTGCTGCCTCTTTAGGGCCTGGGTTAAAGTTGTGATGATGACACTTCATACCTAGTATAGCCCTTGGATTATTACCCAATTCTGATTTTTCAGGTAGGTAGCAATGAAGTTGCAATAAAAAGTCTGAGGACAATCAAGAGAGATTCAAAGCCTTGGAATGACTGGTTAAGAAATCAGGAGCACAAGTAGTGTTCTCATTTATACTTCCAGTTAGAGGGAATGATGAGAGAGGAAACAGGAAGACCCAGCACATTAACACCTTGCTCCGAGACTGGGGTCACTGGCAGAATTTTGGGTTTTTTGATCATGAGTTGGTCTACATGACACCAGGCCTGCTGGTGACAGACAGGGTACATCTGTCTCAAAGGGGGAAAGGGATCTTTGTGCAGGAGCTAGCAGGTCTTATTGAAAGAGCTTTAATCTAGATTTAAAGGGGGAAAAGCATAAAACCAGACTTACTATAAATAAACCTGGGGACAACATGCCAATGTTTGAGGGACTGCGTACTAGCAAGTTGCTTCAGTCTGTTCCACAATGTGCTGAATACAATGGAACACATTTGAAATAGGTATCAAGATTATCAGAGTTCAAGGAGTGTCTGGAAGACACTCTCAGTCACATGGCTTAGTTTTCGGTAGTCCTGTGAAGAGCAAGGAGTTGGACTTGATTATACTTATGACTCCTTTCCAACCTGAGACATTCTGTGATTCTATTTTGAATATACAAAAGTTGACATTACACCTTCTGGTTTTATATTTATAAATTCTGTTTAATGATCTAGAAATGTTTCATATACTTGCTAGTTTTAGGAATTATATGCTTGTAGCCTCTCTCCATCCCTTATTTTTTAAAAATTAGCTTTTTTAAATAAACAAAAGAAGAATAATGTGTTTTTCCCTATGGTATACTGATAGAATGGAGCTTAAACCACCCTTTCACTCATGCAGATCATATCCAGGAAAAGATAATATCTCCCTTTTACATACTGACTGGCATATGCAGATAAAAAGTGAACAGGTTAGACATGATCTTTTTTATTGCATATTTCATCTCCACAAGCTTATTTGTATTAGTCACAGGAATAAATTAGATGTGGAAATGGTAGTCTGTCTTTTAATGAAAAAAACCTGATATTTTGTCCTTCTAATTCTAATAGGAAATAGTTCTGGTTGTGTTTTTTGGTGCTGAATATGTGGTCCGATTGTGGTCTGCAGGCTGCAGGAGCAAGTATGTTGGCTTCCAGGGAAGAATACGATTTGCCAGAAAGCCAATATCAATTATCGGTAAGATGTAATTTTCTTTTCCTTACCTTTGCTGTTAATCTGTTATAAAGTAAAGATGTCAACTACTGCATAGAGCATATTGCAATTCTGAGCTATGTCTGTCACTCAAGCATTTATTTGCTTTGTGAACCTATACGATTATTTCTTCATTTGGATTGCTAGAACTAAGCATTTAAAGTATGGCAGTAAGACACAGGCAAATATCAGCTTAAGAAATGCAAAACTGTAAAGTGAAGAAATATTTACTAAATCTACTTGTGTAATTGAAGAAAACTGTCAAGATTTTGAGTACAAAGCCTTTTCTGTGGTCTGCTGTAGAAAGCAAACACAAAGGTGAGTGTAAATTGGGAAAAACATGGAAATGTGCAAAGTATAATTCAGGAAAATTTTCCCTGGGTAGTACTAAAGTTAAGCCATTTTAGACGGAATAGGAGAGGGTTTAGGGGGAGTCATGACTAATAGAACCTGTGGAACAGTGAAGGATTAATAAAAGGTGATGTTTGGACAAAATTGTAGTAGACCATAAAATCAGTGTTTCTGTTTTAAGCCTGTGATTTTATGTAGACTCCGGTAGAGATGTGAATTTTACGTTACTCAGATATCAACTCAGTGAGTTTTAAGTAGAGCAAAGTGGGAGAGGTGAAAAGGTCAGAGAATAGGCTGATGTTTCCTTAACCATCTGTTACTTTATGAAACTCGGTGCAGTAACTCAGGAAACAACATATTCTGTTATACATCTGGATGTACATAGTGAATAAGGTGACAAGATACTGTACTCAGATTTGGGTTATTGAGAAAGAAGTGTTTCATTACATACAAACAAATTTTTCAGCTGCTTCTAGAGGTGATCTAGTTTAATGATCTAACCACGAAGCCTATATGTACCTTTTTTTTCCTCCTAATCATGTTCTTCACTTCTCTTTCAATTAAGAAATGCTTCTTAGATAGGTATATCAGAGTGTACGGCTGCAGGAGAAAATGTGACAGTCCCATTAAACTGTGATTTCAACTTGATAATGGTTCTATATACTTGTATTGTGTATCTAACACAGTAAACACTAGTTTTTGTATAGCCCTTGGAGAAGATACAGTGGTTTTTGTTAAAAAAAGCTAATGGCTATAGCTGGTTGTGCTTTCAAAGATATGAGTACTCTTTTTCCATTTGAAATTCCACTAGGAATACAATATGTATTAAGTCAAGTTTTGTTTTTACATATAAAATTCAGATGGGTGTGTCTGCAATAATCCAAATAGCTTAACTTGGGAAATACATTTGCCGTGAATGTTAGAATCACATAATCAAAGAATATTAGGAGTTGGAAAGGACCTCAAAA
>NW_010187182.1:0-10606 GCF_000695765.1 Mesitornis unicolor | reverse complement strand
CGGGGCGGTGCTGCGCCGTAGCGTCCCGCCCTGTGTTAGGCGGGCGGTAGCAGCTGCTGTGTGGGACGGGTGCGCTGTGAGAAACAGCTGAACATAGGGTGCCCAACTTGGCGTTGAAGAAATGGGAATGTGCTTCTTACATGTTCCTGTGAGAATTTTTCTGTGAGGCGCCCTCACCCCCAGGAGCAGTTTAATACTGCAGCTCCCAGACGTGTTTTTTTGAGACCGGGAAGTGCTATGCTGAGATGCAGTGGCAAGATGGAGATGGGCCAAGTAGAGCTGACTCCTTGCCGTGTTTTCTTAGCACTCGTGTGTGCTGCAATGGCTCCCCAGCGTCTAGGGCGCCTTGTCACCCTCTTGGGATTGCCAGGGACCTCTCAGGCAGGCAGGTTTAGGTATGTCTCCCATGAGACCGGTGTGTTTCAGCTGTGGCCAGAGAAGGCTTCTCTGCTATTGCCACCTTGGTGGTCATGCTCATTGTGCCAGGAGCACCCTCAATGCAAGGGCATAGTGTGGCATGTGGGCTGAGGATATGAGGCAGGGACAGTCACTCTGCACTGGGAGCTTCCCCTACACCTGCCGGGAGTCTGTTAACCAGAGCTGTATTGAAGCTACTTGGTGTGAGAGCAGGGTGGTGTGCCTCCCCTGAGGGGCCGCGAGGCCTTGTGGAAGTTGCTGCTATCACTGCAGCATTCACACCAGGACTCGCAAGTGTTCAGAAATTAAATGTGACCCAGCATTAGCTGTCCCTTAGCGCATGGTGACATTGCTCACACCCTATTACCTCTTCCCATCCATGAGGTCTCAAATTTATGTTTTATTGCTTAATTGTTCACAGCTACACTCCAGCTTAGATTTACACTAGGGTGAAGTAACTCTTGTGCTTGGACCTTGGCCCACTTTATTTCAGCATCTGCAACTGGGCTTTTCTACTGACACAGCATGAAACTAAGTCATATTATTGTATCAAGGTGGAGGCAATTATAGCTTCCCTGTAGTTTCAGATATATTGCTCTAAAATACTTTAAATAATTTATTTACTTGCTTTTACTAATTTTAAATACCTAAGCAAAAATTCATTTAAGAAACAATATTGCAATAATTATTAAGGCAGATACATACAATTTTTTCATCTAGTACCAACGATGTGTGTAGAAATATCCTTATCAGCCACTGACTGTGGATAGCTCTAGCTAGACTCAGTACACCAGACTGCTACCTTCTTGTTTAGGACAGTAAGCTCATCTGGCATCTCCTCCTCTGCTTCAATCTTCTTTTCTGATAAAGAAAATACATGGAAAAATATGTTCTCAAAAATAGTGCATCAGTACCATTTGTGCACTTGAAAAAGATAAAACGCTCTGGAAATTGCATCTCTTGAAATAACCGAAGTTTTAATCCTTTTTGTCTGCGATTGACTGTCAGCTCTATTCATGGAACAAGCTGTAGCCACTATTTTTTTATAAAATTACATTTTTCAGAGATACACATATCAGAATGACTTAGTATCAGGATTATTTAGTATCTGAGATAAACATGTTGACAAGCAAAAAGTAAAAAAGCTGTCTTTTATGCTTTTTGGGCACAACGGAAAAAAGCCTTTCCAAAGAAGAAGCATTTTCTGAGTCTAGCGACAGAGCACTATTGATTGTTTAGATATTTGTTTACATTTCCATTTTTAGCATCTATTACTACCATGATTTTACAATTCAAGGTTGAGTACTGATAGAAGCGAGTTCTGAGACACTTTAGCTGAGTTTCACTGCTATTTACTCAGAAGCAGTAGTGTCCAAATAGAAGAGGCAGTACAGCAGTCCTGAGAGTAGACAATGTAAGCCATCAGAAACAGTTATGACATAGATAAAAAAAATAAAATGTTAAAGCCTAATTAAAAAACCCCTAAAGATGCAGAATAGAGTACATAGGCAGAATAAGTAGGGATTGCTAATTTTTTTTTGTAACTTTAACTTGTGTATCAAATCAAATGCTCAGCCTGAAGGAGTTCAGGAGTTTAATGAATGTAATGTTTATAATTGGAAATGCCTCTTAGTCAAGTAGATAACCAAGAACATGAAATCTCAGATTTCTTCTTATTTGAAGAATTGGTGGGAGACTTATGTATTCATTAACAAAGAAAACTAACAACGAATGAAAAGAACTGTCCTTTGAAACAGAAGAGGAAGTCAAGCAGCAGGAGACAAGGTTCTTTGCACTTGTAATAGCAAGTCTTCCTCTCATGTTTACCAGAGAAAGTACTGCTGCTCACGCAAGCTGCCTCTTGTCTGTCTCTTAATTTTTTTAATTTTTTTCTTTTTTTGAGGCTGTGGTTCTGTGTCAACTGCACTCTGTCATAAAGGAGACGGGGAGAAGGGGGGATTCTCCTTTTCTCTTCGGTTAAGTGTAGCATTTGCGGTTCCGAACTCACAGGGAGTTGCAAAATTGGATTTCTGAACCAAATCTGGCTCCATGAATCAAGATCTCTAGAGGTAGGCTTTATCTATCAGAGTCTCCCTAGGACTTCAGAAAGATTGTCATTTAAAAAAACAACAAACAAAGAAAAAACCACCACATAATTAGAGAACTAATCTGGGTTTACAACACAGCCCACAAGCAGTGAATTGGCACAGTTTCCGAGGCAGTAACTTCCTGCTCTTCTTCACCCACTGGAACAAACTCGCCTGGGCACAAGGGAACTCTTAAACCAGCTTGGCCACTAGATCTGTGAAACCACCTGCCAGCTTTTACAGAGAAAAATAAACCTCATTCGGAACACTATAAACCATAAAGTTTCCTTAACAGACTCAAAACTAAGTTACAATAATTGACCCAATCTATGTCAGCTGTTTCCTCAAGATTTCTAAAATCTTCAGTTTGTTCCCATTACTAGAGAATGCAATGAGTTAGGAAACATGTAAGCAGTTTTTCTAATGCAATCCAGTCAAGAAATTTTCTTCTTTAACTAATCTTTGGCTTTACTCACTAATTATCCTTGACACTTCATCTCAAAACCAAATTGGATTCTCTTGTTTTGTATTTAGTTTGTGTGTGTGCTGTGAAGAGTTTAGCTTTTGCCTCTTTTCATATGTATTAATACTTATTTCTGCATTTCCCTTGGAAGCCCTCACTACTGTTGCCAGAGATCTGGAAAATATGCATGTCTTTTCTTGACCTTTATAACTAAGAGTCAAGTAGGTTTTGCTTGGTATATTTTAATTTCAAACACATATTAACGTACATATTATTCAGAAGATGTCCTATTAATTAATATACCTAATGTTTCCTTTGTTTTTTCATTGCTGACTTTCTTTATTGGAAGAATTTTCCTGAATTTCATTTTTATGGGTAGGAATGTCTGATCAGGCCAGACAACTTGCCATCCTTATTTGTAAAAGTTACAGAAAGAAAAAACATTGGCAGCCATAAGCTGTAAGACAGAGAACCCATTGCTTTCACATCTTAAAGAACATGGCCTTAAACTTCAAAACAAAGAAAATGACACTGGAAATGTCACATCGTCAAGCCCTTTTATATGCCTTAAAGAGATACTTTCTACTGAACTTGAAAAAACATTGAGCAGGTTGTTAATTCCACAATTGATTATATCTATTTAAAATTATGTATAAAAAAACCTCTATTACATGGATGCACAAATACCTCGTTGTAAAGCTGACCAATGCTAGTAAAGCTTGAACACATGAAATTCCCTTTGAATTTCACATGGCACATATTCCCACATCATTTAATTGCTCAGTTGTATTTATTACTGGAATCTCATTTAAGACTTGGCCTGCTTTCTCTCAATTTTCTAAAGGTTCTTTCTAAAAGCATTCCATGTACATATTATCTGTACGTTTGAGGCAAAAATACTTCCAGAACATTTTAAAGTTGCATCTAAATATCAGAAATATTTAAAGCACTCACATACACATGCTTTGGCAGCAGTAACTCACCTGACAGTGGTTTACTTTACAGATCAGAATGAGCAAAATAATAATACAGAAGTGTTAAAAATTTTTAACTTCAGGAGCTGGAACGATGAGGAAGAAGCAAAATAATTTGATGAGTAAGATATTAGGTACTTATAAAAACTCAAGTCTAATTATTGGGTTTCTGATAGACTTTTTTATGGTAGTGTTTTTCTAGATTCAATCTCTCTTCTCTCTCTGTCTCATTTATTATGCTGTCCTTCTAATGCAATAATCAGTTAGGTTACAGGACTTTCCTTGTAAGCAGGAATTCAGTTTCAGTTTTATTTGTGTCTATGTAAGGTCAGTGTTGTAGCTGTCACCTTCCAAGGAAACAGTTTAGCCATTAGATTTTTGGTTTGGTCAGGGCTGTCTTCCCTTGGTTTGTGATGGGTCACATTGATGAGGATAAAATCTGTTTCTTTGGACCAGAGAGAATGAAAAAACCTGGACTTTATTCTGGAGCCAACTAGTTACTGTACTTGCCTGAGAGGAGAGTAAGGTTATAGACACTGTCCCAAGGACAGAGCTAATACTTTTCAGTCATCTGCATGTAGACTGGAAAAAAAATACTGAAAACAAGAATTGGAACCTAGCACATCCCTCCAGGATGCCAGCCCTCTAAGATTATAGCAGTCATGGTAGTGGATAAAGAGGAAAGTGGTGCAATTAGCTTTAATTCTTAAAACTATTTTAGTTGCCATTATGTTCCCTGAAACGCCAGATCCTGTTGATATTCAGTAGGCGTTCCCCGAGAATGCCTGGTAAGTAGAGCTTTCCTCAGGGGACTGAAGGAGAGGAGCGTTGATGTTCTAGATTCTGATCAGGTTTAGGCATGATTTACCAAATTAGCTAGGTCCTAAGCATCAAAACAGATGCTCCTTTAATGCCTGGGATACTTTAGAGGCTATGCTATGGCTCATAGGAAGCTCAGGTGCCTCCTAAGTTAGTCAACAGCTTTGGGCTTCAGTGGAATATAAGGAGCTGCACGTTATTAGATCAGCTTCTTGGAACAGAGGGAAAAGAGAGCATCTTGAGCAAGTACCAGAGCAGCTTCTGAGCTTGACAAGAGGACTACAGGGAAACAACAAAGTCCATCCTATGCTGAAAGGAGTTGTGAAAGAAGACTAATGGTTTTGAATGTTGCGAAGAACCATCTTATGAATATGAAATGTATAGGGTGGCTTACTTGGTGTGTGGTAGAGGCAGAAACTGAGGTAAACCAAGTCCCTACAGATAGCAGCTTTTCACACAATAGTCAGTAAGTAAAAATCAGCATGTAGATACTATATTAAAGTTTAAGTAATGCTTATTTTAAGTAAATTAAAAGGGAAGCAAAGGTCTACAGTAATGAAACCAAAATCCACTGGTTCCTATTCCCTATTCACACATTATTATGAATTAATCTGATGGAGCTTTAATTTGTCACAGCTAGGCAAGTACTCATTGGGGAATTCTGCAGTAGTACTGGTGGGAGGCAAACTAAGAAAGCCAGGTAGTATTGTGTGAAGTCACTAAGTATGAAAGTATTGGCTTCATTAATGGCCTTATTACAAATAGTGCATTCATGACACTGCATGCGTAAAGCTATATATGTACATACAGGAGGAAATTTAGAAGTATAGAATATTCTATTAATATTTTGATTAATCTCTAATCATTTTGGCAGCATCCATTAATGAGATGGATAAATTTAGCAGAGTAACTGAGTAAGGCCACTTTTGCATTTCAGCAACCAGGGATGTAGGAAGGATGCACGGAAACACAGACGGGCATGGAAACCTGGAACTGCTTCTTGGTTCCGGCTGTGTAAAGGGAGGCAGAAAGTACTCCTGAGTGGAGTCCTCCCCATATTCTGCCTAGAGGAGACTCGCAGCATGTGTGGCATCACAGATGTTTTCCAATTCCCAGAGCTAGTAAGAAGATCAGTACAAATTAAAAGCCCTGAATATTCTAATTAACCAATTCTATTGATTTGTTTTATCCAACCAGTTTGAAGACACCTGTTATCCTCATCTCCTCTATTCCTGTTCCTATCGGGAAAACAGAATAACTGAAAGCTGCATTTCTTTCAAGTTAAATGATGTTAAATGTTCAAAAATTCAGGTAAGATTTGAAGTAATCCCTAGCTTTTGAGATTTGATCATCAGTAACAAACTGCCTGTCCGTAATATGGTAGTACTAAATTTATTTGAAAAGAAGAGTAACAAAGTATTGTATAAAGCATAAATATAACCAAGTTTCCAGATAATAGATAATTCAGGAGGGACTTTGCCCAAAGGTAACAGAGAGACTTGCTCTTCAGTAGAAATTGACTGCTTGGCACTCCCCATTTTCTGGCTCTTTTATAGACCAATATTTCTAAAGCAGCCCTCTGTCTCCAGAGCCATTCTGATGATAGATAACAGTTAAATCCCTATAAGAAGTGATTAGTAATGACAAATATGCCATCCATGGACTCTTCAAAAAGTTGCTTTGTAATGCATTTGCTCTCTTGTGATTTCATGAAAGGTTTTTTGAAACGTTTTTTTCTTTTTGTAAAATGTATAAAGAGCTAATGTGCATTTTTTCTCATACTTGTCTGACTTAACTAAAAATAAGTAGTCAGATAACAGTAAATTTTACAGATTATGCCATATGCATCTTTATGTGGAACACGCAAAAAAGTAACCTGCTGAAGATTGTATTAATAACAAAAAACAGGCTATAAGAACACAATGCCAGTAAACTAGTAAGGAGACACAGCATAAATATATCTGTTTGGCATTCATATCTAGAGATTTATAGTCCTGGCCTGTCAGCAACATTTACACTTAGCTGTATGCTGTATGCCACTTTTGAGGATTTAGAATCACAGAATCATAGAATGTATTGGGTTGGAAGGGACATTTAAAGATCATCTAGTCCAACCCCGCTGTGGTAAGCAGGGACAATGTTACTAGATCAGGTTGCTTAGAGCCCCATCAAGCCTGACCTTGAATATCTCCAGGAATGGGGCCTCCACCACCTCTCTAGGCAACCTGTTCCAGTGATCTACCACCCTCATATTGAAGAATCTTGTCCTAACATCCAAGCTAAATCTACCCGTTTCTAGTTTAAAACCATTACCCCTCATCCTATCGCTACATGCCCTAATGAACAGCTCTTCTCCAGATTTCTTATAGGCTCCTTTCAGGTACTGAAAGGTCACTATAAGGTCCTCCCAGAGCCTTCTCTTTTCCAGGCTGAACAACCCCAACTCTTTCAGCCCATCTTTGTAGGAGAAGTGCTCCAGCCCTTTGATCATCTTTGTGGCCCTCCTCTGGACCTGCTCCAGCACGTCGATGTCCTTTTTGTGTTGGGGACTCCAAAGCTGGGCACACTATTCCAGGTGAGGTCTCACCAGAGCAGAGTAGAGGGGCAGAATCACCTCCTTCGATCTGCTGGCCACACGTCTTTTGATGCAGCCGAGGATGCCGTTGGCCTTCTGGGCTGCAGATGCGCATTGGTGGCTCACGTCCAGCTTCTCATCCACTAGTACTGCCAAATCCTTTTCCTCAGGACTGCTTTCCAGCACATTGTCTCCTAGCTTATATTGGTAATGAGGATTGAGGATTTCTCAGTCCTCAGCTCAGAACCTGCTTTCTTAGTTCTTAGTCACTCATAAGTAATATTCTCCAGAAAATTTAAAATCTAATTCTAGGAATTATCAACTTAATTTTCTGGAAGATAAAAGGATGTAGACCTCCAAGAGTCCTCTAGCAAAGGACTTAAATGCTTCAATTACTGGTTTAAAGGTTCACTTCCTCATAAAGCCCTGCTTTAATTTGAGCGTGTTGGCTATGTAGATGGAATAGCACATTCCTTCAAAATAATACTGAGGCTGGAACTATTAAACAAAAGCATCAGTCACACTACTGTGGTAACAGTCATCTTCATAGAACAAAAATCTAGAAAGTGATGTTAGCCAGATATGGTTAGACTTCTCATGTTGGTTAACCAAATCATTAGCTACTACATTTAATCTCCTTAAGCATGAATATATAATGTGGGTAAAAGACCAGAGCTAAGTAAGTAATTACTAAATTGCAGTTCAAAATCCTAGTATGTAGAGGACAGCCTTTATTTTCTCCAAGATTTCAGAAGTATGCTCTGCTTTATGCAAATATGGCTCAGCAAGTTTCCATGCAAGTTCTGTTTAAAATTCAGTCAAGAACAGACCTGTCGAGATAAACTTCAAATCTTGTTAGACCTGTTTATTTCCACTGTTTTTTATATGAAACTCTTCAGATAAGAAGCCACACAGAGTGAAAAGCTGTAGGGAGAGAGAAGAGTTTTTATGTGATTTGAATTCCAGTTCATTGTACTCACAAAAATATTTCTATTTATATGTACAACCCCTGGTAGGTCACAGTCATTTAGAACCAGAGAATACTTAAAAGCTGATGTACACAAATAAAGTTAGAAAAACAAAAGCTGGAATACAGTAAGATACACAGTGGATGTGGTTGTACAGATGCTTATTAAATGTAACATGCTGGGTATTATTTTAGTTCTTTTCTGACAGAAAATGTTTGAGATTTCCTAAAATAATATGACTATTGGGAATTTCTACAGCTCCTTGTCTTGCCTTCTCTAACCCCAGCTGTGCAGTAACCTTGAGACCAAGGTAGCATCTTCCAGTAACTCTTACACTGCTTTGCTGACGCTTCATTGAGAGTGTCAAAAGCAAGCTCAGGTCTTTAACTGGATACTTAAATAGCTGGTAATTGAAGCTGAGATGGGAAGTATCTGAAGGTAGGTAGGGAAGGTGCAGTAGTGGAATATGAACGAACACAATTCTTAAGGGAAAGGAATGAGACAGATGCTGTTTTACAAGGGGATGTGGAAGTAGTCCTCAGCCTGTATTACAGAGTCACAGTAAAGTCTGCGTTGAGAGGCAACCAGGGAGATCATATGCCCCAACGTAAAGCTGAAAGCCAGGCTGGAGACAAGGCTATCTGGGGCTTGTCAAGCTGAGATGTGACTGTTTCCAGTGAGGTTGATTCTGTCACTTCTCTGAGCAACCTGTTCCAGTGTGGGATGGTTTTCAGGTGAAGAATCTCCCCCTTATAGCCAGATGGATTTTCCCTGAAGCAACTTGTGCTCATTGCCTCTTGTCATGTCACCATGCATCCTTGTGAAGAAAGTACCTCCATCTCTTCTATAGCTACTTTTTATATATTGAAAGACTGTGATTGGCTCTCTAATATTGGACTGAACAAATCCAATCCCTTCAATCTCTCTTCATGTGTCAAGTTCCAGCTATTGGGTTAGTCGTCCAAGACAAGTATACTTGCAGAAGTTATGCAACTAAGAAATACTTTAAATTCTCTCAAAGTCAAGGACTGATATGGTAAGGGCTAGTAAAATCCTGGCTGATTTCTGATGCACAGAGTTTTCATTGCACTGCCAAGACCTTGCTGGATCAACTACTGGTAATGTGGATCTGAAGAGTTCAGGAGTTGATTCAGTTTTGAAGATTCAGAGTGAATCAAGGGATGGATGGCGATAGAGAGGCAGGTGGCTTAGAGTCTAGGGAAAACTTCTCAATGGAAGGAGCAGCTTCCTAGAGCTGGTTGGGAAATAATGTCCCCTGACTGTGAGGACTGACAAGGCTTTGACAGATTTTTCTCTTTCATATCAGGACAAAGCTGAGATCTGAAGCATGATTAAGACTGAATATTTTTTGGTTTAACAGCTCATGAACAGTAAGTGTTTGAGACAGCTTTAAAATGGTAAAATATGTAATTCTGAGAAGTCAAAATTCCCCCCCCCCCAAAAAAAAAAATATTACTTATAGACAAATCTTCTATTTTGTTTGCTTTAAATTAATTAGAATTTTCACTAGGGACAGAAAAAAGTGTAATTAGAAACCGGCTAGTGCCAAATGTCAGCAGGAGTGCTGAAAGCCACCCTGGAGAAAAGGAGAAGGCTCAGCAAGCAAAATTGTGCTGTGTTTTTGGAAGAGGATCATGTGGAATTAAGAAAGATCCTGGTGCCTTTCACTGAGCATCACAAACCTGGGCCTGCCCTGGTTAAGTTAAGACCATTGTAGAGTTCACGTATCTTTGGTGACATACTTTCAAAAACTGTAGTGGTTAACTTTGATACAAATACCGCTTAAACAATAATTTTGTTACCAGAAGGCAGCATGCTATTTTTTAAAAGAAACAAATGAGTTGTGTTCTCAAGCAGCAGTAGATGAAGGAGCTGCTCATCTTCCATGTTCTGTGCCGAACACATGATCTTGTTAATTGTCCTGGTTACTCTGCTCTATCACCTACTCTTACCGCAGGATTTGAGATAAATATGTTTTACAGGATTTTAATAGGTGTGTGATAATTAAATTAAGATGAAAATCATCTTGTAGTTGAATAGGTTTTTTGGTTAGGACATGCCCATGCATATCAAGTCTTAGCAAGTTTCTTTTCACAGGGTTGATGGTGGGGGAGGGCAGAGGTGAATAGTAAATTCATTAAAATGTATGATTTCAGATATTCCGAAACTTTTTATTAAATACAGTCAAACTTGTTGGAGTACGATGACAGAGAAAGCATAATACAAAAGGTGGGATCAAGTTCACATGTTTGCAGAATCACACAGAATCACAGAATCGCTCG
>NW_010187181.1:0-17420 GCF_000695765.1 Mesitornis unicolor | reverse complement strand
TATTATAAATAATGCCCTGAAAATTTGAAAAGAAATCAATAAAACAAGAGAAGTACTGCACCATACATTTAAGGGAACCTGTCAGACAACTCAATTGGTGATCTCTGTTTCTAAAAATTGCCTCAAGTCTTACATGGTAAACAGATACCGAAGTCTCTCAGTTCTTACTTCATTATCACAAAACTTGTGGGAAATAGCCATTCTTCAGTGGCTGTTACCTGTGGTAGTTATGCTGAATTAGCCAGTATTTGTTTTTTCCCCTTGCTTCACTGCTCATACCAATCTGGATTAAAATATTATCTAATTTTCTGGGTCTTCATTCTGGAGGGAGTAATTGGTGTAGTAAATTTTCAGCAAGAGACTATTCCTTATTTAAAGAGCATGTTTGAAATAATTAAACAACAAAAGCAGGGGTCATCTTTCATAGTCCAAAAGTTTTCCAAGCCCATTCTCAGCAAAAGGCCTTTGTAGGCATTTCCCGACATTTTTAGCACATTTTCATCCCCCTACAAGCTTGTCTTTTACAGACAGTAAAAACAAACAGTAATAATAACTGTCTTTACAAACAGTAATCAGTAATCTTTATCTATCTTCTCCTCTATACCTATGTAAACCTCTTGTTTAGAGAAATAAAATGTTTCATTGTACAGTTGTGGAGAATATTAATAATTCATAAAAGAACTCAATGATTCACTGAAGATTTTTTGAAGTGAATCAGAATTCATCCCATAACACCCATTTTAGTCATAGATCCTCACCTGAGACTAAAATTACGTTACCATTCTGATACTAACATATTTTAGCTTATTTAGTTCTTCAAATATAAAGTGTGCTTTTAGTCTTTCAATTCAGGAATCCAGTATATTTTCGTAATGAGTTTTTCTTTCCCCATTTAATTCCCATTAGGTAGTTTCCATTTTGAGACCTCAGATCTTCACAGTTTAATTGTACTAGATACTTGTTAGCCAGAGTCTGACTATCTGCTATTCCCAGATGTACTTCAGAGATCCTTTTCCATATTAAATAGTTACATTCTCATTCATGTTCTTTGACTGTACAGGTACAAACAGAAACAGCAGATTTACTTCACCAAATTTACCTTTTCTGCTTACAATGGTTTGTCTTGGTAGTTTTACTATTCTAATAGTCTTCCTTTTTATTGGTTTGTCTTTTCCCAGTATCGGCATTTAACTGAATTCTTTCCCTCAGCATATTATTGCCAATATATTTTATAAACAAAAGTTTTCCTGTTTGTTTTTTTTATAAACAGAAGTTTTTCTGTTTAAAATTTTACGAATCAAACTTAGTAGACATTCCTGTTGTATTTATGCATAAAACAACACGTGAAAGATTAATGATACTCAGCTGCCCATTTTCTCCATAGCAGCTTCCTCTTCTGATGCTCAGTAGAGAGGAACAACTTCAGTTCTTCACAGATTCTAGTGAAACTCAGTGTTTTCTGTACTCCTTGTTACACCTATTACGGTGCAGGCAGCCCCTATCCTGGTTACAGACTCTGTAGAACCACCAGAACTCATCTGCTCATGGTGGCTTTACATCTCTTTTGCCATGTACTATTTCGTGAGTCATCTTTGAATCAACTCAGATAGGTTTGCCTGTGAATCTTTGAGGCAGAAGAGTCCAGCCTTTTCTTGCAGAACAACCTATGTTCTCTGATTACAAGCACAATTAAAATAATGTGATAAATCTCACCTTGCCAACATTTTCTAGCTTGTCTAATTTCGCACCCAGGTGGCTAATTCTAATTGTCTAAAGGTTACTTTTCAGGTCTGTTAGTTCAAGCTATAGCACAACCTTCTTAGCCAAACTTCTGCTTACAGAACCTTCCTCTCTTTCTAATTCTCAGGGAAGCTTTTCTGTTTGTGTGTCGTTCTCTTCTCCAGCTTTTTGAGGAAAGTTTCAGGTATTAATATTTATTATTAACCTTTTTTCTTTACTCTTTTCTTGCTTTTAGCTTTGAAAACACTTCCATCACTGTTTCTGTCTAAAGCCAAGAGAGCTAGCAACTAATAATTTCTCTTCATAAGAGCTATTTCTGGCACCATTATTTGTTGCTAGTCTGTTTGGAGTTTTTTTCCAAATGTGAACTATCTATTGAGGTGACTTCAGGTTTCATAAAATGCAAGGAAGGAATTAAATGCCTGTGAACTTAAATCACAATGTGAAAATTAGCAGCTACTCTAAACTAGTCATGGTAACATGTAATAATGTGCAGTTTTTACATTTCCTCCCTTTCTGGGCTCAAATTCCTTACTGTGGTTAGAGGTAAGTGATAATCTGATGATTCACAGACCTGAACTGTCTCCCACAGTTAGACACTTATCACTTTTTTTTTTTAAATCAATTTATCCAACAGTTAAATTGGATTGTATCCAATTTATATCCAACAGAACATTCACCCCAAGTGAATGTTACCCAAAAGCCAGATTTAAATTTCTCTCTACTTTGCAACTTCCAGGGTAAAGGTTTCTGCTGAAAGGGTGGTTGAACAGAGAGCTGTATCTTCTGCTGTTCTGCTTTGAATGAAATAATCAGATATTTACTGCATCAGAAGAGACAATGTGCTGGCTTTTGCTCAGCCTGAGTGATTAAGATACTTTCTAGGAAAAGGCAAGATGTGTGTTCCAGTGGATACTTAGAATATTAAACTATTTACTGAAACAAAGGCCTGAAGTAAGGACACACTGTAGAAGGGAGAAAATTAAAAAATATTAAAATATTTATTGGAACAAGGGACTGAACTAAGGACACATCTGTAGCAGAGAGACCTAAGTATCTGTTAATTCTTTGTATTGCTCTGTGTCACCACAGAGGTACTTCTTGAATCTTTAGGATTTTTAGTACATGTCTCTGTTTGTGAGCTTTTGTCTATATGTATTTATTATTTATAATACTATGTTTATATAATTAGGACCATAATGTTAATCATCCCTCTGTGGGATACAGTCCAGCCTTCATACCCACCTACAGTGAAGAAATCAGTGATCTTGTAATGGACTATTTGTATCCTTAGTTGAAGAAAATGGGAAGAGTTAGGGAAAAAGTAAAGGCATGTTTCTTAGTCTATCCTTATTCATTTTCTCATCTCATAGGATATTTGTTCAAGTAAGAGTTTATAGATTCTGCTGGCAGATATCCACAGTTATCTGCTTCCTGACTGCCTGTCTCCTTCTGTTTCAGTACCTCTTACTATTTATTGTATGCCAGTATGGCTTTGTTTTGTATTTGCAGAAAATGGAAGGACTGTCTTTTTAATGTATTTAAGTTCCTACTTAGTTCTTAATTAATAGGAACTATGAGATGCTTTTTAAATTCTAAATAGAATAGAAAGACTAGAGGCATTACAAGAACTCACTTGTAGGATCTTCGCTGCATTGGGAGTTAATGCAGATCTGTTTTAGCGGTAAGTACTTTGGCATTTATAAAGGCAAACACACGCAGATAACTAAAACTAATGAAGTTGTCTCTGTAGGTTGTTGAGAAACTGTTGCTGGTTTGATGGTGTTGAGGAGGTATTATTTTAATAGTTCTGTAGTTTATAGGGAGAGGATACGTACCTAGATGAGATCTGAAATAGATAAACTGAAAAGGGTTTTCATAAGCTTTTCTGCAGCAAATATTTTACTTTATTTTACATCTTTCTTCACTTTTAGAAGGCTTTTTTAAAATCTAAGCTAGCTAGTTTGGCAGATCATATCATAGTGAAGAAAAAGGGAATATTCTCTTTTCATTTTGGCATGCAGTTGCCTAACAGTACAGCTTCATCAGTGCATTAAAAATGTTTCGCAGTGAAGATTTCTAATCTGTCGCTAAGCCATGAAATGCTATTTCTCAGAAATTTTTTTGCTTTTTTAAAAATAAGAACTTATGCAAAAGTCTGTACATTGCACCTAATAAACAATGTTAATTCATTTTAGAAAGTCCTAATACTGAGTATGAGATACACATACAACAAATTACTTCTCCTCCCTGCAGGATTTTTAAGTCCTACAATAAACTAGGCTTCCCAGCTCTCATTTTGGATTACTTCTGAATTCCCCCGGGAGCCACTTTTGTGGTAAATTCCATTTGGTTTCAGAAGGCCTGAAGGGGGAAAACTTGGCATAGACCACAAATCTCTCACATTAGGAACAATTTGTAAACCACGAACAGAGGCAGCCAGAGTCCGTCCCCAGAACAAGCTGCTCCTGTTAGTGCCATTGTCTGCAAAGGATTGGTTTGCCATTTCCCAGATGACCTGCCTATGTGTAGAGAGATGTGAAAAGTTAGAGACAAAAATGTTTTCTGCAGAGTGAGGGGGGAGCTTTCTTGTATAGAAAGGAAGGAAATACCTCTGTGGGATTTTAATTTTTTCCCCTCTTCATCCAAAAAATACAAAGAGGCCCTCTGTCTTTAATGCGAATGTCGGCTTTAAATCTTTTAGGTTTGGATTAACTCTGTAAAAGAAAAAAAATCTGACAGGCTTTCAAATATGACGCAGAAAAACTTTTTTTTTCCCCCTCAATTCATGTTGTTCATTTGTAAAGCCAAAGGCTGGATGGACTGAATAGTAGGCGCCAGTTGTTCCTTCATTCATAGTTAGCATTACAATGGTCAGAATTAACATCCTAAGACCTGCATTATCACTTTTGCTGTTTCACCAGCAGACATTTAGTACAGGGTGGCTAACGCAAGGACAGCTCTTTGCTATGTTCTTACAAATTAAAAAATGTTGTTAATAATAGGAAGTAAGCCATAATTACTTCAAGTTGTACTTTTTATGCCTTTTCTTGGATTTTTAGGGAACATCATTTCTCCAGTTGCTGCTTAATTATAAAATGTTTTGCAAAATGTAGTTGTGATAGACATTTCCTATTAGCTGCTGTTTTAGGAAATAAGTATTTCCTCAAGTATGTCAAAAGTCATGTTTTGCTTATAAAGTGACGGTGCTTAATACATTTTCTTCCTGATACAGTCTTTTTTCCTCCATTGAAAATGTGAATTGTTTTATTTTGAACCTGTCACTGTTCAGTGTTTACACCTTTGCTGACAGCTGTTTGGCAGAAATAATTACTAAAATCTCAGAGCAATTATCTGTATCTTTGAACATAGCTGTGCAAAGCTTACCAGCTTTTTGGTTAAAATACATTCTAATGCTTTCCCGAGAATCAGTGTCAGTAGGAATCTGGATACAAAACAAGGTAAACAGAAGTTTTTACTTATATGAGAATGAGAATGAGAATTTTTTTCCTGAAAATAATATAAAGTACAATTCTAAAAGGTTCATGTATGTGCATTCAGAAATTAGACTTCAGCTACTGCAAGCTACCTGCATTTGTCTGTTAACTAATATTAGTAAAATTTCAACTTACTTATTTTAATTACATACTGAGGTATAACCTTTGAAAAGAATTCGTCTCCAAGTAATGAAGCAATGGATTTTAAAGGGTATTGTCATGTAGCAATGTTACTTTCAATCTCTGTGCAATCTAATTAAATTACAAAGGTATTTTTAATGCTGACTGCAAAACAATCTTTCAGTAATATGCTTCATTAAGTATTTATCATACTCCTTGCATCCATAATAGTATTGATATAGACACTTAGGCATGAATTACAAGGGTAGATTAAAGGGGTTGTTTTTTATTTAGTGTCCATACATTATGATGTTTGTTTTGGCTTTTTAGTATGTTTTAGTTTTTAGTGTGTTTGCAGACCAAGTTACAAACAGAAGAAATTCCTATGTATTATTATAAAGCTGTGTATAAAAAAGCAAACACATAGCTAAAAGCAATGATCTAGATTGCAAATATTTCACTGTGTGTTAATGTGTTAGATCTTCATTTAACAATATGTTGCATGTTTCCATAATTATGTAATTAGTTGTTTTCTTAGTTCTCATTTCTAAGCAGTTTGTTGAGCAGGAGTCTGCGGCAGTGTGGGGACTGTGGTACAGCTAGTTCTGTTGGAGATAACTTTGATCCGAGTTATATTGCAAAATTATTGTAACAGTGACCAATATTCGTATCAAGGGTCAGAAACCTTTATATCCTGTTAGTGTTGATTGCAAATAAGAAATTGTGCTCATAATGTATTGACAAAAATTGTGTGGTTGGGGGGATGGATTTCTGATAAATCTGATTTTAATGGAAATGTCTACTATCAGTATAGTGGTATAGAGCAGGGTTGTGGAGGGGTAGATTCCTCCTTTCTCAAAGAACTAAGCAGTGTGATCTTTCTACCAGCTTCTTAACATGAATTAGTACTTTCTATCTATTTGATTTCTATAGCGACTCAGAGGATTTTAGAAAGGAGTTATAGTTTTATTTCACATTAGTGAGTCTCAAATAGTTCATTTAAATTTGATTTTGATACCTTCAGCCAAGTAATGGATATTTCTAAGGGGTTTTTTCCTATTTTTGTCATTACATCATCACGTTTTGTGCTTTTTTTCCCTCCAGGCAGCTATGATGTTCAGCTCTGGAGTGTTTTGGATGGGACTTCTATGTATTCCTACGACGGCTTTACTTTTTGATGTCGTATACAAAGTGTGAGTACAGAAATGCCAAGCTTTACAGGAGAAAGTGCTGACTTTTAAATGTGTGTTCTAATTACTAATATAAGAAAAGCAAATGAAGATCAGCTCTGGTGATGATATAAAACTATTTTTCACCTTGCTTGTTTTTGACAAACTTTATTACATGTGTTACTAGTACTTAAAATGTTTCAATAATTGTAATGTCTTTATAAGAAATATTAGTTGTTTCTAATTTACAAAAAGTGCTGATAGAATATATTACTTAGACTTGCTGCTTCTTGTAAAGCTTAATTTTAAGTTATCTGGGAAAATGGATTTGTCAATTGAATGTTTATATAAGTGTTAAAACAATAATTTCTTTCAAGAAGAGTAAATCTGGCAGTATTTTGTATTACTTACAGGGTAAAGAGAACTACTTTTAAGACACTGGTAGATGAAGTTCAGGAGTTGGAAGCAAAGTCTGAGGATCCTGGAGCAGTTGTGCATGGCAAGAGGTACCGTAAAAATCGGTAGATCATTGTCTTAAGAAAAAAAAACCCCTAATTATTTTCAGTCTTATACATGTATCAAAGAAAAAAGGTCATTTTTCAAAATCCATACAAACAAAAGGCATATGTAAAGAGGTGTCAGGTCTACTGAATTCATATGGTTTTTTATATGCTTAGATGTAGCTTTTTACCAAAGGCTTTAACTGATGAATTACTTTGTAACTGACTCTTACATCTCTAGTTATTATGTTAGAACAACATAATAGAAACTTGAGGTAGGATTTTAATTCTATCACTTTTGACTGTGTTAATTAATACAACGTGAGTTTAAACCTGTATTGTTCACTCGTGCAGTTATAAATTGGGCCTAAACAGAATAATTTTATTTTTTTTAAACCTGTGTGGTGGCATAGGGACAAACAGCAAAATCTGTCTAGGATTTGCAGTAATTGAAAAGAATGAGGTGGCTTTATGTCTAATGCCAGTCCAGAGAAAAAAAAATTGACTAACCTATATGAGGTAAGAAACCATTTTAACTTAAGACTCCACAAGAATTCTCTTGTTACATCCTCCCTCATGGGTCAGGCAGGTAGTTTGAAAAGTGAGATGCTAAAACTGAACAACTGGATAATTTCTATGTGTAAACTCAGCATAAAGGTGTGTACTTACTAAAATGCTTCAGACTTTTTAACTCTAGTCAAACTCATAGCAAGTACATGCTGAATGGGAGTACGAGATGACAAAGCCCCCTCCTCTCCCCGACTTCCAATTCATTAGTGCCATTTAGCTGAGCTAGAGCTTTCTTTCTTTCTTTCTCTTCATTTTCATGAGTTTTGTGAAGTTTTTAAAAAATCTGAAACTCTTCTTACTTGATTTTCCTGTTCTTTATTTCTTTTGGACTGCTGTTCTTTTAGTATCGTCACGGCAAAAGGCTTAGCCAAGAACACTCTTTTCCTACCAAGCTATGCACAGGGAGAGACCAAAAAACCATCACAAATAGCCACTTCTTTTATAGCACCTTTTGTTTGTAAAGATACTTAAGTTCCCTTTCTCCTTCAGTCTTACTGTATCCCTCCTCCAGTTCAGTGGGAATCAGCTTACTAGGTTTTACCAGGTTGAGACCAAATTACACTGGATACCAAGATGATGTCCACCATTTCTAGTAGATGGAATATCCAGCTTATGTTGAATGTTTGCTCCTACTTTTCCTTTCTTTTCCTAGAAATTATTTTCACAAGAAAATACTTGTTTATAATGGAGTTCATCTTCCCTGGTACCACAGACAAATACCAGGAGAGGTACCATGAGGCCTCGAAGCTCATCCCACCACCTGTGGAACACGTAGTCTAGTGTGGTGGTCTGCATAGGAGCACATACCTGCATAGGGTCTCCCATCAGGCTCTACACACTGACTTTGCAGCAGCAGCTTCAGACTGGTAGTACTTCAAAATCCCCTAGTTGATGACAGTTCCTGCATCGACCATGCTTTTCCTTCATCACTGCAAGACCCAACTAGTGCTTGCAAGAGTAAGTTCTCTTAACCTTTGAAGGTGATATAGATTGACTGTTATGGATGCCTCTCTGCAGTGGCAGTGCTCATTCAGGCAGCTTCCAGGCAAAATCTTCCTCCAAATTAACCAACTCATCTACCAATGTGCTGAGCTTTGAGCCAGAAACAACATATGCTGTGTGCTCTTTTGCAAAGAGCAAAAATTGTAAAAAAAATGAATAGCAAAAAAGAAAGCAGACATTAGTACTAGCCAGTGCTACAAAGGGAACAGCTCGTGGATATAGAAGAAAGTAAGGCAATGTACCTTTTTCATATTCCATACTTACATGAAGACTTCTCTTCCAAGACTTCTCTTGCATTCCCAAATGCAGCCTCTTTTACTTCAGTTGTCTAGACAGTATGCTCTTCTTTCATCCTACAAAATGTTTTCCAAATTCCTTCTTATTTAAGTAAGAGGAACTTGGTGTTTTCACCACTAGTTTTAGAGTCATCTTTTTATCCCACAGTTAGGTAGTTAGGAGAGCTTCATGAAGGTTCTTTAGTTATCTGCCAGAATGTCTTTGAAGTATACAAGCATCCACCTAACGTGCAAATCAATGGGTGTTAGACATCGTAATACCTCTTAGGGATTTATTCCCTCAATTATTTTTTTAAATTATATCTTAATTCAGGTAATAGAGCCAAAACGTCACCCTTTATGGAGAAAGAATTCTTTGTTAAAGAAATGGTCTGATGAACTGATTTACTTGCATCTTCAGAAATTTGAACTATTATTGTAAACATTTCTGAGTCTCCTAAGTTGCAGAAGTCTGGACTGACTAGTTGCCAGTGTAGTTAAATTGGTAAAGAATGTCCTCTACATCTCTTTTAAGTATGTACATGAGACACTTTTATTCCTGAGTTGTAGTGGTTTTCATGTAAGAACAAGTAATAGTTATTTTTTAAATACTTACTGTGTAGAAGGGATTTGTTATCATGAAATGCCAGAATAAACTAAGAAGATACAAATCACTGTCTGATTAAGAATAGAAACAGTGAGAAAGATAACTCAGGAACTTTTCCACTCTGTCCATTCCCACTTTAAAATACTACAACACAAAATAAGAGGCTCAACTTCCACTGATAACAGATCAGGATTCTACTGTTGGCTAGCCACTGTAATCACATAGTGTCTAAATATTTTATTAGAAGTATATTAGCATTAATTTGTATTGCTGTTTTTTCAGCTAGAAGTTGACACATTTTTAGAACTGGGTTGACCTGATATTTCATGCATTTAAATACAACTAAGATTGTAATGCTTTACCTTTTGTTGTTTTCCTATGAAACAATCTTAGGATGGGAATTTTCTATTTAAATTCTAAATTTGCACTTTCAGCTGTTTTCTTAAAATTAGGATAACATTGACATTTACATTAAAACAATACAGAATACTGTTCTTCAAAGATCTTTATCATGTAGCATATGCTTTAAAAGCAGGACATAGAATCATAGGATGTATTGGGTTGCAAGGGACCTTTAAAGATCATCTAGTCCAACTCCTCTGTAGTAGGATCATGCTAATATAGTCTTAAAATCTGTCATCCCTTGTATTTTTACAGAGTTGGTTTGAAAATGCTTTTAAACTGTTATCATTGAAGGCTCAGGAAGAGCATTTCTATCATATCTTGCTGTGTCAGCATGTGTCAGGATGTGTAATCAGATTTTTCCCCAAAACTGTCCAAAAATATAAGTGAGACTATATCTTGAATTTTGCACAATCACTTTTCCAACAGAAAGTAAACTTTCACGTTGGAATACTTAAGGGTGCTTTGATAGCATAAACAGTAGAGCAAGTTCAGTGGATTAACAAATTCATGCAACAGAAAGTATGATTTCTATCATTAGAGCCATTGTAACTGAAATGCCACAAAGCCATTTCTACTTAAAATTCAAATGCCTCAGGTAAAGGATGCTTTTTGTATGTAAACCATTGTTCAATAACAGTTTTTCTGATACCTTGTATATAATGCTGAAGCAGAAACAACAGTATTAATATTTAATACAAAGATATTTTTACTGGGTTGAATACTACATAGACTAACAATAACATGAATAACAGCACAAACTTGTGGAAGCATCTTTAGAGATATATATACTGCAAATGCCACTTCATATATTCATTGATTTTCATTCATTCCACTTGGAAATTCTTTTTAGACCAACTGGGTCCTTGGTCAGGAATATGTAAAGTAGTAATGTTTTTTTTTCTGTAAATGAGAATAATTGCATGTGAATGCATACATTTCATGTTCAAAAATAGTTAATATTCTGCTTGTCTGTATAGGTACACATAATGAGCATAAGCATTTAGTAACTATGATTTATCATCAGTTAATTATGAAAACATGTTTTCTTGGCTTCACATGTAGATTATTAAATATGCTTTTGAATGGGAACAGGGTGATTTATAATAAAGAGCATGCAGTATTTCAAGTACAGAAATAGAGCAGAATTTTATACCTGAATAACTGGAACCACTTTTATTTTCCCAAATGTATTTCCTTCTTAATTTGTATTTTCTGTACCAGCAATCAGATTTGTGCAGTGGAAACTTCATTATACATAAACTAAGAAATGTGAATACTTCATATTCTTGTAAAACTTAAGGTAGTATTTTTAGTGCTCAGCATTTAAGCAATCTGAACATTTCATTCTGGAACACAGGCAAAGAATAATGATGGTACCAAAAATGCTATCATAGGCCTGCTATATTTTTAATAAAATAGTTTTTTATTAGAAAATAATACCTGTCAAAACCAAAAAAATTCATATAAATTTGCTGATTTCAACTCATATTAAGAAGGGTTTATCAGATACACTGCAAAGGAGATACAGCTGATAACTGTACCTAAGTATTCATATGGTCTTTCTCCTTTTTTGACTTCCTATCTTACATGAAGGTATTCATTTATTCACTTTGTGTGTCCTTGTGGTTTAAACCTCAGTCCCTAATTTTTAATTATTCTTCTTGTTTTAACATTTTGTAGCTCTGAAGTAAAAAACAAGGCTCCTGCACAGCCCAGAGAAGCTATTAAGGGGGGGAAAAAAAGTCCCCAAAGAGCTAGGTTATGAAAACACTGTGAGAGTAAGGTGTCAGTGCTCCAGCCTCTCCATTCTTGGTTCAGGCAGCAAATGCCAACTGCTTTCCTGGAATTGGTACCTAATTCTTTTTTTTACAAGGAAGTCTCATTCCATCTTTTCATTCAAAACCTGGCCACAGAAGCAGTTTCCCCTGCCTGTCCCCTTACCATGTAGAGTTTGCAGTTAGCGTTCCTGTGAATAGATTTATTTCCCTCTTCCACCTTAGAAGAGCCAAGCTTTCACCTGCTGGTATATGCTTTAACCACCAGACTGGAAGAGAACATAAAGGAGAGATAGACCATTAGTCTTTCCAATTTAACGCAATGGTTTGTCTTCATACGTATGAATTACATACTCACTGAAGAAAAAATGAGCATTTCTAATTTAAGGGTTTGAATGCTAATCTAGTAAGGGAAGCAGTCTAGCTCCATTCCTTGCACCGCTTAGTCTGCTTGGTAGCTTGAGAAGGTGAGTCTGTTGAGCTAATTGACAATAATACTAAAAAATAATTTGACTGATCAAATCTCAGTAACGTATATATGTGAAATCTGTTATATTTGCTACATCCTTACACAAGAGACAACTTTAAGAATGTACAAAATCAAATCACTATATGCTCACAATAAACACGAGATACTTTTTTTTTAAGTGAACTAATTTGTAAACCTGTTCACATGGAGAGGCGATGGATTTTTCAGCATTGGAAATGGAGCTGGAGCTTCAGCATCGGAATGGCTGGAGCACCTCTCCTGTGAAGACAGGCTGAGAGATTTGGAGTTGTTCACCCTGGAGAAGAGAAGGCTCTGGGGAGATATTATAGCAGCCTTCCAGTACCTGAAAGGGGCTACAGGAAAGCTGGAGAGGGACTTTTTACAAGGTTATGATAGGACAAGGGGGAGCGCCTTGAAACTGGAAGAGGGTAAATTTAGATTGGACATTGGAAAGAAATTCTTCACTATGAGGGTGGCGAGACACTGGCACAGGTTGCCCAGGGAAGTTGTGGATGTCCCCTCCCTGACAGTGTTCAAGGCCAGGTTGGATGAGGCTTTGAGCAGCCTGGTCTAGTGGGAGGTGTCCCTGCCCATGGCAGGGGGGTTGGACTGGATGATCTTTAAGGTTTCTTCCAACCCAAACCATTCTGTGATTCTATGAAATGTTTAAATGATAGGTTGGTATTTCTCTGAAACACAAGCTCTAATTCACAGTGAATATCATATTTAGGGGAAGAAATTGAAGGGTTTGTGTGAGGTTTTTTAAATATAGTCTCTTGTCCATCTTTAATACGTTACCAAAATTGTCAGATTTCAAAAGCTTTCTGAGCTACGGCTAGTCTGTTGTTACTTATTTAGTAATGTAGGATCCCATTTGAGAAAACTTTATATGTAAGAAAGATGCACAATAAGGAAACCTGACGAATTCACTACTTCATTGACTACAGTTTGCAGGATTCAGATGATACTTGAGTCTTGGTATAAAAACTGTTCAATACTCCTTTTGTTTTCTAGTTGGGCAGAAATGGAGAGTCATTTGGATCACATTTAAAGCACAATAAACACATAACACAACAGACTCAGTACTGCTGAGAAGGAAGGAGATGGGCTGATGTGACCAACCTCTGCTAGTAAAAGTAGTCTAATATTTGGGTATGATCTCCAGAAAAACACCTTTTAGAGTTCCATGGGGAACACGCCTTGCTAGAACACTATTCATGGAAGCAGTATGTTTTTGTATGCACAGCTGATGGCCATGAATGTGACATTACCTCCATCATCTTTTCCCATTCCTTTGGGGTACTGTGTCAGTAGAGGCTAAGAACGCTTTATTATGGAAGAAAGACTGTAATTCAGCCTGGCACTAATCATGCTCACACGTTCACAGTATTCTTCATTTATTTGTATTGTCAGCACACAACAGTGCTTCAATTATGTTATGCCTGTACTGTGATGAGTAACAACATTACCAGGTATCTGGACTTCATAATCTGCCCTCGCACGTGCTTTTCATCATCTTCTTAATAATTAGTTCAGGCACAATTGAAAAAGAGAAAAGGAAATGGGCACTTTTTTAATTTAATAATTTAGAAATAAAATAGATTTATAAATAAAAGCTTAACTTTTTCATTTAATAATTCCCATTTAACAGGCTCAAAGATAAAGGGATACTGTAATTAGTAAGTAAATATTTTTCACACATATCCACTTTCTTTCTAGCTTAACTGAAAGAGCCCAGCTATTGAAGAACGTTTTTAAGAAGAACCATGTGAACTTGTACCGCTCTGACTCTCTGCAGCAAAACTTGCTTCGTAAGTGTTCACTGACAAATAAAAATTAATATCCATTAACAATACAGCAGTGAAATTCTACGTGTCACTGCATTTGTTTATAGTAAAGATGCAGTATCCTAAACGCATGTTCTTTGGCTTTGTTCTTTATTCCTAAGATACTGCACGGAGTTCTTTCTGCTATTTTATAATTGCAACTATGTAAGAAATGGCATTTGCTGAAAAGAGGCTTTATTGACTTTTTATTGAAGCTTTAACAAAAAAAAGTCTGATCAAAACAATTGATTTATATTTTGTTTTATATCTGCAGATGGCTACGCCTTCTCTCAAGATGAAAATGGAATAGTTTCCCAGTCTGAAGTAATAAGAGCTTACGATACCACAAAACAAAGGCCTGAGGAATGGTGAAGGAACACAGCTCAAGATTTAGGCCTTACCAGTTACTTTTGTGAGACAGAATACTAGATCTCTGCTGGGAGCTGTGACCATGGCCCAGTTATCAGAGATTTAAAGATCTATGATGGTCTTGTTCCACAAAGTTTGGATTTGTGTACTTAGTAGACATAAGCACTGTGCTACTATACTGTAACACACCATCTCTAAATTTTTTAATGAGTATTTGCTTAGCCTTTGTAAAGAGATTGGAATTTACCTTGTATCTTGCCAGCTTGCTTATTTTACGATGAACCTGAATCAGTACTGGTCATGTACTCGGAAGGCAATGGTCAGATTGTGAAACATACTTTACATTGACAGACCATTAGCATTTGTGAAGGGTTTTAAGTGTTAATATATTTAAATACAGTTGATAACAAGCCTTTGATGTCAGCAAGTGCTAAAAAAATAATATCTGAATGGTGTTAATTCACCTTCTTTGAGAAAGATTTTGAGCCAAGATGTTTATAGGTGTTTGTGTCAAACTAACCTAAAAATGTTTGCCAAAGAAGTTTCATAAATGTTCTGTTGTTAGAAATAATTTGAAAGGAAATCAACTCCAGTCCTGATCTCAGAACTGCATGCTTGAGTCTCTGCACTTGAGGAGAAAGATTTACAGTACAGTGAGTCTAATTTGAGTGGCCTTTATGGCATTTGCTTTCAAAACTGCAAGTCTTTGCACCTTTGGCCTTATACAAGCTTTTCCCTTATTTTCATTTAGTATTGCATATGTTGAAAATGGCTGCCACCTTGTAAAACTGAGTACACATATTATTTTCTTTGATTTTTAAGAATTGCTCTGCCTTACTTCCCTTTAGCAAACTTTTATCTTTGCAGTGCTTAGATATATCTGCTTATACTGTAGGTTCAAAAGAAATTTTGTTTTAACTTATTTTTTAAAATTAATTACATTTTCAACATTTTATACTAAAATTATTTGAGATGCTTACATTGAAATAGAGAGCAAAGCATGCCCTTTGCTAGTCTGTGGTATGTACTGTTTTACTTGCACTAAAGCCACTTCCTATGAAGGTGTGAAATTCATTGCAGCAGCCTCTTTACAACTTATTGATCATGCAGAATACCTATATACTCTTACCTTTAATTAAAAATGGAGAGGAAGTGACTGCAGAAAAAGATACACATCTGGTTTAAGAGGGAAAAAAAGAGGGAGATGTTAAGTAAGAATATCATGACAACTTTTTAAAGTAGTTATACTTGGTGTTTCTCAGCTTACTGCCCAACAACCATCACGTTTCAAACTAAGAAAAGCTACTTTAAGAATCTAGTTAAATCTTGTAGCTTTTTAGTCTATGTTTAAGTCTGAGTTTAAAAGCCACCATAATTACATTTAAAATTCATTTTTCTATAGTGGCAGTTGGTTTTATTTTTAATTAAATTTATGTGCACTACGTAGAAATTATCTTTTTTTTTCCTTTTGAGTGGAGATCAACTAGATGGAAAAGCAGAATAATGACATCCCCAGTGATCTGTTAAATTAAGAATTTCCTCTTTGCTCTCCAAATCATCCACTTTCAACTCAAAAGTAACAAGTCATCCAATCCCATCTTTTCTCTGCCCTCCTTCATTAGTCATATACTTACTAAAGGTGACTTTACCTCCTTGCCTTTTGTCTAACTAAACACTTAACATACAACTTTATTGCACTGTCCGAGTTTCTTGTGTGCCATTATAAGAGAAACTTACAAATACAGACGGAAAGCCCAACAAAAGGTATTATATAAAAGTACATATTTAGGAAGGCATATCAATGGGAAGGCAGCAGCCTGCATTTTATATGCATGTTATGCAATGTCGTCCTCTCACTTTCCCGGAGTGATCTTTAAACAGAAAACAGAAGGCACGAGGACAAAGGGAACGTATTGCACTAGAAACAGTACTGCCAGTCAGTCATGCAGACAAGAACGGCCTTCAGAAAAGGCATTTCAGACATAGATAAATAGATGGATCAATATGGGAGGGCCAAATCACTTGACCTAAGGCAAGAAAAAATTCGGGGGCATGCCCCTTTCCTAAAATGGGGATCCCTATTTTGTGTCATCTGAGGGACAATGACCAACTTCAAAACATTTCTGAAATTAACCATGACACTGTTGGTCCTCTACAATCTTTCAGTGTACTTAACTCATATAAAACAACTCAATCCATACATACTCTTTTTACGGGGAAATTTTTCATTATTATTATTTTTTTCTGTTCTAAATTGTTTAATTGCTGATTTTGCAAAAAAGGACATGAGGAATATAATACTTTGTAAAATATTTACAATGAGAAATTTACATTATCTCTTACCCTTCCTAAGAAATAAAATTCTGTCTCAATACAGTTTGCAGTACAGTTTGTGGGAAATAACATACAGTTTATCCCCAGTTTTAACTATCTAAAAAGGAAGAAAGCAGCTCTAACATCCTAAATTTAAGGTTTTTTTAAGATAGTCTTATCACAGTGTTTCATCCCTACATCTTTACAGAATTTGAAGTAGTATTTCACAAAGTGTATTTTTCATTTTTATTACGTCTGATGTGTTTTTCCCCTCTGTCCATACTTTTTTCAGTAATTAGCAGTTGGAAGATACCACTTCTTGGAAAAAGTAAAAAAGATAATATGGCAGTTCTAACTATGTTTTTCTGATTGCTCATACAATTAAATTTTAAAATATAAGATCATCTTAGCTATGTGTCCCCATTTTTAAATGAGGTCAAGTACAAAATACGCACTTTATGTTTATCTATTACCATCCTATTAGTACTTCATATCTTTGTTAAAATAAGCGTATTGTGCAGATGTTTATTTAAAGAAAAAACAGTTTAGGCAAAAATGCTCATAACAATGCTTGTTCCTTTTTGCAACTTCAGTTTTCTATTAAATACAGAATTCACATGGACTTTTCCATCTGTTTGTTGTGCACTGCATAACAGTTACAAATTAGTATTAAAATTTTCTATCAAAAAGTTGAACCAGTGCCACTTAGAAATCAGGTATCTTATATAGATACTGTTGCTTGATTATTTTTAAATATATATA
>NW_010187180.1:0-4765 GCF_000695765.1 Mesitornis unicolor | reverse complement strand
GACCTGGCGGACCCGGGCACTGCTGGGCTGGCCGGCTCCTGCCGCCCGGGTCTGTCCCCGCTGTGGGCTGGCAAACCTGCCGCCTTCCTCTCTTCCTCCCCTCGTTACTCTGCACCGTCAGAGCCGCCGCTGTCTCCACTCTGGGGAAGAAGAGGTGGGAAGCGGGGTCGAGAGGCCAGGGCAGCACAGTCCCCCCGGTGTCCCCTGCTCGAAACTGCACCACACGACGGGAGCGCTGCTACCTGGCCGGGCTTAGGGCAGCCGAGCCGGCAGCCTTGAAGATGTGTCCCCCGCTCTCCTGAAGTAGCGGAGATGAGAAACGGGCTCTGACTTCGCTAGAGTTGTGGGTGACCAACAGTCGCTACTTCCGTGAGGTCTCCTCCTGCCTCTACCCGACCCCCATCATACAGCGCAGCCAGCCCCACTTTCGGCTTGTCGGCAGTCCTGTCACTTTTTTCTGAACAAATTCAGCATTCTTTGGGAGACTTGACCCAGCCAGAGCGCTGACACTCTCTGTGTAAAGCAAGAGACATTCCTGCCTACGGAGTGGAGGTATGATGGCAAGAGCCGTGTGCACACTGAAAAGGAATGAATACATTATAATGAAAACCTCTCTTCACGTTTTCGTTAGAAACTTTTGGAGGAGCAGAGCATGAAAAAAACATTAAACATGCTCCTCCTCCTCCCAAAATCTTTCACAGCTTCCCCAACCCCAAAGCAAACTGAAAGGGCAAAAGGCTCATAATGTCAGATGTTTGCTCTTGCTGGTTAAAACCTGCTAGGAAAGTGCATTGCTGTGATACCCAAAAGTGCCTGAACAAGTAAGTCTAATGCATACTCGGTTCGTTAATTAGAATACACGTCTTTCCACTAGCTAAAAATTAATTACCATCTCAAAATGTCATTAAACATCGGCGCAGCAGAAACTTGGTTGTAAATTTGGAATGAGCTAATAACAGACAGAGGCGAACCTATGGTTTTTATAGGTGGTGGGAGTGAAGTGCAAGCGGGCCGCAAAGTGTTTTTAAATGTTAGTATCAACATTCATTCGAATACTTTGGCAAACGTTTAAAGAGGGAGGACTGTGTTACTGCTTTGTCAGCAAAGCCGCAATATTTGTTTCTAGAGAACTGGACAGGCTGGTCAGGTGTTGCGGCAAGCTATGGCTCTCCCCACACCAGATTGCAACAGCAGGAGAACTGTGGTGGCATGTGAATCTGAAGCGTTTGCAAGGATTTGCCAAAAAATGCCCAAGACACAAAGCTTTGGGGACCATATGTTATATACATGCTAAATTTATACCAGTTGTTGTTGGGGACAAAACAGTAGATTAAGTGGTATAAAAATCTTATCATTGGTTCTTAAAGACATAGCTTTGACCTGAAAATGAAAGTAATTTCCTTTTTAAAGTAATATGGTAAAGCTATACATCCCAGTAGGTGGCAGCTAGCTGGAACTGGGTTAACTTTTATTATTATAACAGCACATGAAAATACGATCTGAAGGAAAAAGCGCCTGCTATAATAGGGTAATCAGAATTCCATATCTCCCCTTTCCAAATGAAACATAATGTATATAAGATCACCATTTATACTTGACACATACCTAAAGAATTCAGTAGGTTTTTATTACCCAGAAAAGATTTAAAGGCCTTATATTGTCGATTCTTCTTTCCCAGCCTATAGCTGGAATATCATTTTTCATATTAGCTTCACTTGAACGTTGTCCTTGTCTATTAAAGATGTGTTACCACTGTGTCTACAATAGATGACCAAAATGTAAACCAAATCAAAGCATGTATCTCAGGAATTGTAGATCTCGCAGTTGCTGATCACTGAAGTGCGGAGGGCAGTTTCACAAAGACTTTAATGTGGAAAGAATGGTGTAACAGTGGTGACAAACCCCCAAAACACTATACTGGGTTCTCCAGTATGACATTTTATTAGGGATTTCCAACCTTTGAACTGTACATCATACAAGGAAAGAAATATGAAAGGCATTAAGAATATTTAAGTGCTTTCACACTGTAATCATTCTGAAAGGGTGGATAAAAGTATCTTTTTAAAGGTCATCCTTCCTTTTCCCTCCCTCCCCGGCAGAAGAAATGAAGCTAAAGTCCAATTAACAAAAAAGGAGCCTAGGGTGGTGAAGTCTGAGGCTTTAAGTCTATAAGTGGTCTTCAGTCACCAAATATTTAGTGAGTTCTAAACATCCGATATCTCACAAGATTTACTTTTTGATAAAGAACTGGTATTCTTGAGAAAATAATTCTGGATAAACTACGATTTTTTTTCAAGGTGGGAGCGAGAGCCTGAAAGACGAGAATGGGGGGATGTTACCCCAGAGCATTAGGCGATGCAGATAGGTGGGAGAGCAGTACTCCTCCTGCATCCATAAAATGCCATAAAATACCTGGCCAGCTAACATAAGCGAGGGTATAATATGTGTCTTTAAAGAAGCAGATAACAGATTCTGATTTCCTTTCCCTGCTCTGAAATGACTGGAAGGAGTCGGGGGGCGGGGGAGAGAGGAAGAAAGAAAGGGGGCAAAAAGTGGTTTTGACACCTGCAGCAGGCGGGCGCTCGGACGCGGCGGCGACCCAAGAGCGCTCTCCGTGGTGCTGAAGGAGCCGAGTCGGGCGCTGTCCACGGTGCCGAGGCCTCAGGCGGCCGTGGCGGGGGTGTCAGCGCGTGGGGAAGGAACTGGGCTGGGGTCTTAGGCAGGACACCGGGGGCTGCAGTGTGAGTTGCTGAATATTCAACAGTAGAAGGAATTAGTCACAAGTTGTTCTATGATTGCAGTTATAAACGCCTCGGTGAGTTAAGAGCTCTGTTGGGCTTGGATTACAGGTAGCTGTGGGGTTTTTTTGTTTGCTTGGGAGTTTTTTCCCCAAAGACCTTAGAAAATCAGACTGATGACAAGAATCACTTTGCCTAAAGTTTATGACTTATATAATGTGCTAAATCTCACCATGGATATTATAGTTTCAAAACTGCTCTCCAAAACTGAATTAATTAAAAAAAAAATCGGTTTAGACAGTAAGCTGCAGCTGAGCATCCACAATTTTAAAAGTACCTAAAGATACCTAATGTCCTCTATTTCAGCAACACCAGGAAAAAGAGGAGGAGGGAGGCAAAGAACGTTCAGAGCAGTCATGTGTGTTAGTTTTATTTCTCCTTGGATTAAGATAAAATATGAACGGGTAAAAGAGAATAAACGAAAAAGAAAATAGAAGAAAAAGCATCTCTCTGCATTTTTAGTGGCGATATTCTAAGTGTGAACTGAAGGAGTCGCTAGATATCCTTGCTTTTAACACTAGGTGTTCTTTTTAAAGTGCTCCAATAGTCAAATCGTCTGATTGAATTCCCTGCTAGACTGCAGAACTAGCCATTCATGATACTTATTTTTGACACTGCAGTTATGCCTCCATCTTAAAGAAAAAAAAATCGATGATGTTTAATAATCCCCTAGCAGAATGTACATTTCTTTTCATCAGCATTTTACAGTGTTTTAAGTAAATGCGTGCAGAAGAAATCAGTAAGCCATAATGATAAAAAGTTACCGTGAAATGCTAACGCTTTTAGATATACAGAGCACCAACATTACAGGTTATAATTTTAATGCTGCTATTACTTATTGACATGTCCAAAATACACAGATGTTATTTAAGAATAAACTGTAACTCACCTCTGCCATGCTCCACTTCTGACAGATTCCGCAGAGTGTTCTCATTAGCTTGGCATAATCAGTATTTATTTCTGTAAAGTCAGGTTTATTCTGTGTTCATCTGTATGTATCTGTGGGGGAAGACTCACAGTGATATTTTCTTTAGTAATAAAAAGTAGGGAGGGAGATAAAGGAGACAAAAGATGTCTGTAGGCAGAATGTATAATAAAATGAATTCATTTTCCTGGTGGGGAATCTAGGAATTACCTTTTAATATTTGTAATAAATCTTAAGTAGGTTCAGCAAAAGCTTCACTTCTGTTGCAAAGTATGACAACCCTGGTTCAAACTATTTTAATGGTTACAGGCACACAACTAATTGTAATTCCAAGGAAAATCTGAAGTAGTCCACAGAGTGAGTTTATCTTCTTTGGAACACCTGCCAAAAGACAAAAGTCTGTGCCTGTATTTGTAGATACAAACTCAGTATCCCATTATCGAACTGAGAAGTGCTATTGTTCTAACTGAGGACTGCAAAATGACAAACTGCACAGATCTCTCAGTACGGGGAGGAACAGCAATATTTCTGTAATACTAGAGTGAGAGGAAAGCAGTGTGCAACATAAGAGACTGGCAGAATGAAGGGCAAAACATAAACTAGTAAATACCCAAGTTACTGTCTTTCAAGCAACATTGCAATTTCAAGCAACTTGAGTCAAACAGGTCTGTGCATTCAACAAGGCTGTTCTAGCGCTGCCGATTCCTGTTTACCTTGTAAAAGCAGGCTGGTGCTCCGTAATCACTGGGTCCGGAGTAAATTCCTAAGGACAGTCAATATACAAGCCAGCACATTTACCCTGTTTCATGCATTAACGTGAGTAACAGTTAGTGAATGTAAATGTCATGATATTTTTTTTTAGCCTAAACATTACTCTGATAACCTGCATGACTTTGTTGTCAGCCTCTTCTTTCACAACTCTAAAGCCAAATGATTTCGACCCTGTCAGTCAGCTATTAAAATGCATGAATTGATTTTTACACAACCGATTGCCTTCTCCCCTGTAGCCCCCCTCTCCTCCACATCCCCAACCAGCCCCCCC
>NW_010187179.1:0-7119 GCF_000695765.1 Mesitornis unicolor | reverse complement strand
CCGATTTTACCCTAGAGGGATGGGAGGCCTCACTTGAGGTCTGATTTTTTTCTTGTCAATTTTCCCCTCCGGGAAGCAGCAGAGGGAAAAAACCCATTTATGTATGAATTTGGGAACTGCAAAAAAATGTTCACAATTTACCTTATAATGCAATGCTTAATGCAGTTTTAGTAGAGTTGAAACTGTTTCAGGATGTTACTGTTGGTGCAATCTCAGATAAAACTACAGAAGTAAATTCTTTCCTCAGAATGACTGAGACTGGAGGTGGAATAACTGCCAGCAGTGCTCACATTTTAGAAATAGTTTTGAGATTAGAGCAGAGAAGGGCAGCTCTTTATCAAAGACAGTCAGAAGTTACAGAAAACAGGAGCAATGAAAATTGTATTGTTTGTTATAATTTCTAAAGTAACCTGGAGTTCCCCTCTTCTAAGCATATATTTTTTACCATAAAAATGTCAAGTTTTGCACAAAGAAATTAAATCAATCTATCATGCACTTTGATTTTAAGGTTGTGACAATAGGAAAATTTTATATTGTTTTAAGAAATCCTCCATTCCAAGGTGATAGAGTATTCATTAACATCGTGTAATCCTGTTCTCTGCACATCTCACCATGGATTTTATTTTTAAACACAGGAATTGGAGAGGAATTAAGTACCATTTGCAATGGGCTCTGGCCTGAAATGAGTTATGAGGTTACTACTGAGCTAAAGGAGCTTGTTATCTCAGATGACATTGCTAAAACCAAACTTTCTATGTCTGTAAGTAGCAGTGTAGAATGGCAGGACCAAAACAGCTTCCAGATACTTTATTTCCTGCTAGAGGAAGCTAGAAGTCATCTCTACATCCTCGCTTGAGTCCCCTGATGGTGATGGAGGAAGCTTTCATCAGTCCAGTATTGAGAGTACTCTTCAGGAATGCACTTCACTGCAAAGGGGATGGTTTCACCACAAGATGCAGCTTTCCTGCTTCAATGTTTCTGGTGACTTAAAGAAGAAAAGATAGGCCACCATTGCTCCCTGAAGGTATCTGATGATACCTGTCCCAAGAAGCAGCTTGAGTTAAGGGGAAAAAAAAATAATTCCTGATGTGTAAGCCAGGAAGGACCTGAAGTTCAGACTTTGCTGAGGGAATCCTTGTAGGCAATGTGGAAACCTGTTCAAGGTCTCAGTTTTTTCTGATGTGCTTCTCAGGATGTGACCTTAGAAATAAATTTCTCTATTCATACAAATAAGAATAAGCTGCTACAACAAGGTTTTCTTCACATTTGAATGTCTTTATTTCTTGCATTGACACAGGCAACATTTACCAAAATTTCCTCTTTTTAAAGGAAGCATTTAGAAAAACAAAGAGGCGATCTCTCAGAGTGGAGGAACAGAAGGGTAAGGATAAAATAGAGTTTGGAATGGGAGTATGTAAATTGATATTACTACAAAAGACATTTTAATCAATGTTTTATATTACTAGACGTGTGTTTAACAGCATTTTTTTTCTGGGAGGTATCCTTATAAAAATTGACTAGATGTGGAGAAATTCAAACCAAAATGGACCAAGACACAGGTTAAAACTATGATCTGTAAGTGTGGTTTCAACTTTGCCTAAAGATTTGCATTATTTTGACAAGTGTCCAACGACAGTAGGAAGATGTATAGGAATTTCAAAACACATCTGTATGTGCTTCATAGCAACCTGCATCTAGTGAACAATGCATTGGATGCGTATTATTTTTTCTTTTCAAGCTGCTTTATAATTCTTCTATGATTCTCCTACTTCATTCTTTTAAGAAAATTTCTGGTTTGAATCAATAGTACTGAAGGAATAATTTGACAAACTGTATATAGTATGCAAAAGACACACCTGAAGCTTTGGACATGAAGAGCAGAAAACTCTTCAGATTTATTTTTTTTTCACTCTAACAGCTCCTACTTGTAGGAGGTCTGCAATTAACTTTGATACTGACAAGTTAGAGTGTGGGTGGTGGTTCTGTACTTCTCAAGGGAAAATCTGTATTTTATACTTATCTAAAAATAAGCTACTCTCCTTTGGTACAACACCATACCTTGTTTTGTTTGGGGGTGGTAGTGGGAAGGAGTGCTGGAGAGGTGTGTCCTCGGGTCCAAGATAGATTTGAAAGATCTGTACAATCTAAAGGGAACTCACTGCAGTTGTAGACACTTAAAACAACTAAAACAGCTGTGGATTGTTTCCATTAAAGAAAGATAATGTAGATGGTATTGTTAAACCCTTGCACTGAGGAGCAACCTAGATCTTCAGCATATCTAAATGGGGCCTTCCAAATTCCAGTCTTTATGGGTCATGTCAGAATGAAAATTTTAATTTTCCTCTCCACTGGGGATAAATATGAGATGGTAAATTCTGAGAAACAGTGAAAGGCTTTGAAAGAGAGTCTGACAAGAAAACATCCCACTATCATGCAGAATTATCCTATAATAAGGTATTGTCTACTATTATAGTTCTACCGCTGTTTTATATAACAAAGTCTAAAACACTAAACAGCCTCACTTACAAGGCTCTCTTGAGAAGGTGATGTATTAAAAAAGATTCATCTTTTCAGACTGACAAGGACATAATCAGAACTTAGTAAAAGTCACTTGGAAGTTTTGAGATCCTTGTTTTAGTGCCACCTTCCTGAACTCTTGGGGTTATACATTTTACTTCCATGAAGCAATGAAACCCTGGTCCACATCTTCAGTTTGTTTCAAGTTGACTATGATTAACTTTCTCTGCTATAATGAGTGATAGTCTATTTGGTGTCTTCTGCCAAACGTATTTTGTTAGCACTGCAATACGTAATGAACTGATGCCAGCCCAGATTTCTGTCGTAGCAAAAGTGCCACAGCCAAGTGCCGAGAGTTCACCTCTGTTTCTCTGTAGGATGCTGTAGTAGCCCTGGTCATGGCAAGCTTGCTTATATTTCAAGAGTGCTCTCTCATGTTATCCCACACGATTACTTTGGCTGCATTTGCTGGAAGGTTTGGAAACTTGCTAAACACTTATTCTTGTACTGCACCGTTTCCTTAGCTATCTGACAGGATAGCTCATACTTGCAGGACCCTCTAGCAGATAATGGTAAGACACATATTGGCTTCAGTAGGCAGTGGATAAATCCAGCATCAGGCAACTAATCATAGAAGAGAATTTGGCTCTTGCCAGTATAACTAGGAAGCAGAAGATGTCGACTGAAGTGGAGTTGTTATTATTATGAACAAGACCTGAATATTGTGAATATTAGCTCCAGAAAAGAGTCCTAGAGGCAAAAAGCCTCTATGACCACATGGAAGAAATCTGGAAACATGACCCCGATGTGAAAGAGTAAGAGCTAAATTCAGAGAGAACTTGCTAGGACATAACTAATCTGTGCTGTACTTTTTCTAAGGTATGGCAAATTAAAATCTAAAAAGACACTTAGCACATGTAACATGTGAATAGTCATCCCATTCTGTATTTTAAAATTCTCATTAAGATTGTAGATTCAGCAGTGAATAAAATATGAAATAACCTGTGCCATAGTGTGAGTTTTAAATTAAGTACAATTGCTGCTTGTGAAAGACTTTTAGATAACATTGTAGCAACCCTGCACAAAGGCCAAACCTTCACAGTTTGCATTAATACAAAACTTTTGATTGAGCCAAGCACAAATCATCAATACAGTGGTGTAATGACACAGAAGTAGGAAGAAGAGCCATAGGTGCTGGAATATAAAGAGTCCAGAACATTTTTCTCAGCTGTACAAATGCAAAGAGGCTCACAGTTCTTATGTCATATGTCTTTCCTCACCCATTATGGTGATATTAATACCAGAAATTGTATAATCAATCTGCATTGTAGGTCAGAAAATCTCAAGATACGTTTCACAATTTGAGTCAATATATTCTGTCTACATGGTGTATCTTTCAGAAGTAAATACAAATTATCAATCCAATTCTGCTTTGTGTCTTGCTTATTAAAGACACTGTAAAGCCATTCTGACTGCAGTTGTGGTGTCTCTTCTATGGAAATATTTCCCTCTTCCCCTGCCGCTTTTGCCTCCACAGACAGCATGCTACTTACTGCCTTTATAAATGCAGCCCAGCAGAGCAAGGGTTGTACTTCTAAGGGCCTAGGTATCATGCACATGGCAGTGCAACTTTTCACTTGGCAATCCCTGAACACACAATGATCTGACCCAATTTTGATGTGAGTCTCTGCAGAAAGCTGGGGAGATGGGCATCTCAGAACAAATCCATGAAAGCCAGCAGTTTACCACAGCGTCATCTAAGCTGAGCAGGAAAAAATGCATATGAGAAGAAGTGGCTGCTAGGAAGGCCTCTCTTGCTATGAAGAATTCACAACTCTGTTCTTTTGAAGTAAGGATCTAATATCTTTTTGCTAGCAAAGAACGGAAGCAACAGCAGCCTTCTGCTTTTTACCTTGGGGCCTACCCCATCAGTAATATTGTGTCCAGTTCTGGGCCCCTCAGTTCAAGAAGGACAGGGAATTGCTTGAAAGAGTACAGCGCAGAGCCACAAAGATGACTGAGGGAGTGGAGCATCTCCCTTATGAGGAACGGCTGAGGGAGCTGGGTCTCTCTAGCTTGGAGAAGAGGAGACTGAGGGGTGACCTCATTCATGTTTATAAATTTGTAAAGGGCGAGTGTCAGGAGGAAGGAGCCAGGCTCTTCTCGGTGATAGCCAATGACAGGACAAAGGGAAATGGGAACAAGCTGGAGCATAGGAAGTTCAGTGTGAACATGAGGAAAAACTTCTTTACTGTGAGGGTGACAGAGCACTGGAACAGGCTGCCCAGAGAGGTTGTGAAGTCTCCTTCTCTGGAGACATTCAAAACCGGCCTGGACGTGTTCCTGTGTGACCTAGTCTAGGTGATCCTGCTCTGGCAGAGAGGTTGGACTAGATGATCTTTCGAGGTCCCTTCCAGCTCCTAATATTCTGTGATTCTGTGATTCTCTGACGTATGAGACAAAGTCTTGACCTCTCAAGTGAGTGATTTGGCTAATCTTCTTGCTGAATTCTGGATGGGTTCACCCAGTTCTTGGTATTGTCATTAAATAGTCAATCACTCTTTTAAGCTCAGATAGATCAGGTCAACAACCTCAGATTCCTGGGTTATGGTAACTGGAAACAGGGGAGTCAACCCTGCCATCCTCCTGTCCCAGTGAATTATCATGCAATGGAAAGTGACGTAGCTCCAGCAGAAGAGAGTAAGAGATCAGGACTCCATGTACAAAGAGGAACAACAAATATAACATTGGCAATTTATGAATGAATGAGGACATTAATTGAAGAACCTTTTAAAGTTAGACACATAAAAAACTTTCACAATATGGAACTATCAGATAAAAACCTCATCTGAAGAAAAACCTAACGGAAAAAGACTAGTTTTTTCCATACAATATGAAAATCTTTTAAAAAGACAATTTGAAGTCTTTTAAGGAGAATAACTGCATATTTTTAGGGGAAAATAACTTCTTACAGAAATTTTTCCTTAAGAAAAAAATGCAGGCAAAGACCTACCTCCAAGTCTTCCACTGTCTCATTTTTTTAACTTTTGCTTTTACCACAAAGTTACTTTATTTCTAATCTTTCTCATAATTTGTAGCAGTAAGAGCCTATACAAAGGACGTTAAGCATTTGTCTCTACAAGGCAAAGCATAAGAATGAAACCAGTTACATATGCAGCTCTGCCAAACTCACAAACTATGGAGAGGAATAATATCCTCTCCACTTCTGTTCTAATCATCTTTTTGTACTACTCACAAAGAGAAGAAAGATGTTTTTAGAACATGTTATACTTAGCCCACTGCTACGTTGATAAGCTAAGCTTTCTTTAGTTTCTAGCGACTGAAGAGTTACTCATATTAAACAGTCAGCTTTAGTCTTTTGCATCTCAGGATCTGATCCCAGGCTAGCATCAGGAAAAAGCTTCATTTATTGCAGAAGGCTATTGATCAAGTTATAAATAACTTTCTTCAGAAACTGTCTTACTGTGAGCTTTGTGAGACATTTTTGTAATAAGACAGGCAAGTGCTGCATTTGCAGGGCAGTATAAAAGTTTTGATTCTCATAAGTGTCAGTCAACCTTGTAACTAACAAGATCATAGGAAAATACTTTACTAGAATAGAAGTATTATTAGTAATCATCTATTTGCTACATTTCTGACCTAAGTCACTAATGGCAATCAGAATCTGTTAAATGAAGATTACAACGTCAGTGAAAGATGAATTGCTGTTAAAAATAAAAATGGAAATTAATCTTAGAAAAACTATAGCTTATTCAAAATATTCATTCTGATCAATTATTATTTGACACGTGAACATCTTTTAAAAATCAATACAGCCACTGTTGATTATCTCTACTAAAAAAGTTGTTGTCTGTCAACAAAAAGATTATTGCTAAATCTTCTTATAATCAGTCTATTTTTCTGTTTCACATAAATTGGTATTTACCGTCAGAAAAGAAGTCCTATGATATTCTCCAATTCCAGAGGTGACTGCAGTGTCAAGGACTTTCGATATTATTCTGTTCTTCTGAAAGGAGCCAAAGAGCTACAGCCAATTCAAATTCAGTGCTGCACACAAAGTAATTTTAAGCTGTATAAACATTCTGAATTTAAAGGTGTTATTGGAGTCATATTTCACAATGAAATATGAAAAAGAACAGAGAAAAATTAAGAGAGTTTATTTGATATACATGTCATAGGTCAGTTCTGTGAGTCAGGACTAGGCATTGTTTTCAAGTACTAAGTAGTGTTTGCAATGTATGTAAAGTCTCAAATGGGATTTATGATCCTGATGTGGGTCTGATGAAATTCACAGAATCACAGAATATTAGGAGTTGGAAGGGACCTCGAAAGATGATCCAGTCCAACCTCTCTGCCAGAGCAGGGTCACCTAGACTAGGTCACACAGGAACACGTCCAGGCGGGTTTTGAATATCTCCAGAGAAGGAGACTTCACAACCTCTCTGGGCAGCCTGGTCCAGTGCATTGTCACCCTTACAGTAAAAAAGTATTTCTTCATGTTCAGATTGAACCTCTTATGCTCCAGCTTGGTCCCATTTCCCCTTGTACTTTCATTGGCTAACACTGAGAAGAGCCTGGCTC
>NW_010187178.1:0-15876 GCF_000695765.1 Mesitornis unicolor | reverse complement strand
GGCCGCTGCCGTGCTGGCTGCGCTCCCCGCGGGTTATTTTTGAGTAGGGTGGCCCTTGCCATGGCATACCTGATGACAGCGGTCATAGGGCAAAGCTGGGCGAGCACATTTTGAGAAGAAACCGTACAGATCGTTGGCAAAACAGCTTCTGCTGTTGGAGCCTCGGGGTTTCAGACTTTGTTTCCCTTTGTTTTGTGGGAGCGCCTTCACTTTGACGCCCCTTGGGTGGATTGAGCCAGGTGAGTGGCTGGCACTTTGCCGAACGCCCATCCTGGCCCTCGCCATCGGTTTGTGAATGTCAGACTGCAAGTCAAAAACTAGCCAGGGTTTCTGCTGGGCTGCACGCAAAAGCTGTGCTTTCTTCTATTATAATTTGTTTTCACAAATACGTGTTACAGAAATATCCCAGGACAGAGCTATCGTTAGTTTGGGATATATGGATGTTGTTTGTTGTCGTCGATCAAAGTTTTCCCTTCAAGGATTTTAATGTTCACCCCCTGGTTTTGGTGGAGATGCATTGTTTGCAGCTCCCTCTTTTTATTATCTTAGGTATTCACTTGATACAGATTTCCATACGGTGATAGTTGAAAGTAGTTGGCAAACACGTACACGCAGTGAAGTTCTTAGGTTCTCTCCTTTATGCTAGGTTTTATGTACTTTGGATTCTATATGTAGAAATATAGCCAAAGTTTACATGGGAAACCTCTCGAGTATTTTAAAAGAGGTTTTAGGAAGAAACATGCAAATGCAACTGAAATACACTGGTCTGCACAAAAGGTGAAGCAGTGTTATTTGTGAAAATTGACGAATCTCGTAGGCCACTTTGAGGTTGTGTACATGCTCTTGATGAAAAGTGGGTGCTGAAGAGGTAATTCCTTTTTTTCCATTGGTGTCCTGGGAATGTTGTTGACTAGTTTTAGAAGGATATTAAACTTTCCTGTAGAAATATATACTTATTCTAACATGACTATAAGCTTTTTTGTAAGAGCCAGAAATGAAATTAGCTGAGACAAAACTTACAATGAGTCAATACTCTCTTTTTTCATACTATGATTTTTCCTGTCTGGTGTGGTGCTAAGTGTCCTTCTGCATCTTTATGGAAAGCCTTTATGTTGGTAAAGGCATTATTAGATAAGCAATAGAGGTTTTTTAAACTATCATTTTTATCAAAAATAGTTATTTTCTAACTCTCACAGAGTAGGTACAGACTGGTCTTTCTTAGTTGCATCCATTTTTGGAAGAAAATGTTTTTATTTTTTAAGTTTTGCTGTTTACAAAATATGGATTACAATTGGCTAAGCAAATGCAGAAATAAAAGAAGTAAAAATATTTTATGGGTTTTTTTTCGTATGAATGGTTGGTCCAGTCTTCCTTTTCACTTCTGTGCTTTCCAGTTGGATTAATGTGCCTCATGTAAACCAGATAAAAGAGCATATGTCAGACCATTTTCTGTACTGTAATCACATGTCTAAATCACTATTAGCCAGTCAAATTGTTCAACCGCTTTATCCCATTATGGGAAATGTTCCACTGAATGTTCAGTCTAAGTGCAGTCTAAGTAATGCTAAAACGAAGAGCCCTGCATTAAACCAGCAAAGCCAAAATAGAGTAATTCCTCAGCCATGGATGCCTCCATTAAAGAACAATACCATATTGGAGAATGCTGTAGGTTGGTATTTTACCTTCTTGAAGGCCACGTTTTCAAGCGCATTTGAGTTTAAGCAGACAGATGGAGAATTGCCTTGGATCTGCTTCTGTGAGATGCCAGAGGTTCTGAACCCTTCCCTGTAGTCCTGTGTTTTACCTGGTTATCAGTAAAAATCTCCAGTGGTCCTGTGGACATGGGTTTGTATAGGAAACAGTTGAGGTTTCCTATAGGTGATGGATTGGGAAGTGGTGGTATCAGTACCTGGAGAGTTACTGATAGTAGAGTATGATGCTAGAACAGCTTTTTGTCATGGTTTGAAGGATATAGCTTCGTGAATAGCATCCTCAGGAGACTTAATCTTAGGTGAACAGTTCATTTTTATTATTTATATTGTAATTGTGCCTAGAGGCCAGTACATACAGTACAAATACGTAAGCAAAGGTTGCTTCTGCACAAACAATTTCTTAATTCAAATGTAAAGATAAGATGGCTTGTAAATGTGAGAGATGTATTGGGAAAGCACGAGGGAGCTGTGAGAATGCTATGAGCAAAAGAACGCGCAGAAGTTCAAGTACCTTGGCTATCTCAGCATTGGTGAATGATTCATAGGCATCAGGCTTGGAGGATCTATGTAAAGGAGGGTAGTGCTGTCACCCGGAGGATTTTCACAGATAGCTGCTTTCCTGCCTGAAGTGCTACACAAACACTCGTATTTTCTTCTTTACGTTTTGACAACTGGGTATCTCTGCAGGGCAGAGGTTCAAATTTAAGAGGTACAGCTAGAAGAGGCCATGCAGAGCCTTGAAATTGAGAGCAAGTTGTTTGTGATATGGTTCATCAGGAAGAACACACAGAACTGTAATCAAAGCAATGAACAAGGGAAATATTGTTGTAGTACTAGCTTTCAAATGAATTTTAAAGGTGGCATGATTGCACTTATCAAAGCAAATAAAAGAGAATAAAGTTCCATTACTGAAGATAGAAATTGCTGTAGGAGAACGGAACTGCACGGTTAAAAAAAGAAGTCTTGCTGATAGTGTATAGGAAAAAAAATAATGGAAATAATTAGGGGCCATGTCATCGTATGGCGTGAAATCTTGGAAACTTAACTCCTATGCTTGGATTATACCTCTGCTTCCGGGCTGTGGACCTGAGGGGTGGGAATGTGATCAGAAAGTTGTTGCAGGGGAAGAGTATTGGTTCTGTTTTAGCTCTGTTCTCATTGCATGAACAGCTGGTTACTCATGAAAATGTATCAGAATAGTATTGTACAGGTGCAGTAAACATTTTTTGTAGTCTATTTTAAGTACTAGAGCTTTCTTAATCTGTACAGGTTGTAAGATGCACAAACAGATGTAACTTCTTAGCAGAAATGTAGTGGCAGAAGTCTCATTGATTGTGATCACGATAAGGGTTACTTTGTAAGTCAGTATCTGGGCTCGTTTTAGATTTTATTTTCAGCATCCATCAGGCTTTAATATAGACTTCAAATAATTTTTTGCAAATGTGTGTAGTTTAAAACAGCATAGGATAATGATGCATGAGATTTGTGGAAAACTTTGTGTGTGTCTGGTTTTAATTGCCTATGCTTTAATTTTCATCCTAGCTTTTAGTTACTTTGGCCAGTGCAAGCTGCAGTCAGTTTTCAAAGGCCATAGATTTCTCATGTGCTGATAGTTTTGAGGACACGTAAGCATAGGTTGGTTTTTTCCCCAGGAAATTATTATTTAAGAATTTTTATCATTCCTTTAGCTGCATTTGCATTAGGGTGGGCCAATATTTAAAGATATCTATATTCATTTCAAACAAAGCTGAATGTGTTGGATGGATTCTCTGTATAGCTCAGCTGTGTTTGTTTAGTTTGTCACGCACCTTCTACCTGATACTTGTATCTTGACTTGCCTGTCCCTTTCTCACTTCGAAATTTAACATTTGCAAATGTAAAATTTGTGTTGTATTATACAGTAGACATGTTCCCGAACACACGTTCACCGTTCGAGAAGGTCATTACGACCTGGCAAGATGGAAGCCTTTTGATGGATGGGCTTTGTACAGCTGTTGTGTGGACAAGGGTTATGGTATTAAAGCAAACAGGAGCCTCTCCTCCTGCCTGCACAAGCCACATATCGAAATGTTTGGCCAAAGCCAGAAGGTGCACACTTGATCACACCGGGTGAGGAGATGAGGCCTGGCAGTCGTCTTCATAACGGGGACGTGACATTGGCTCTGAAAGCCTTTCCAGTCCATTGCAGAGCAGGGTCCCATGGGAACTCAGTGCCATTTTCTCGAGCAGCCCTTGCTGCATTACTTCCCCCATCATATTCGTGTTGCCAAGCAATTCCCCAGCTGTCTTGGGTCGTTCTTGCATAGGAGTCTGGCTTAAACTGCTCACAGCACTGTTTTGCTCAGGAGGTAAATGGTCTCTCTATAAATCTGCCGATTTTCAGATCCTGGTAGGACTTATGTGATGGATCAAAGTTGTTAAAATATTGATTAATTTGAAGTGATGTCTTCACTTGTATCTTAAGCGTGAGTGAGATTAGGCTTAATGTTGGAAATAGGTATTTTTCTATAACCTTAGCATTAAATTTTCACAATTTGAAGCAGACTGCACTTGCAGATGAGGAATTCTTTGAGATTTTTCCTTTGACAAACTAACAACTGCAATGTAAATGTTTATATTTGATGATCCATTGAGCTTCTGTAGCACTTGTCACGAGAAGAGCTCCAAGAGCCATCGGGCAGTATCATGACAGACGAGGTATGATGTTAGTCTGTGAAATCTCAATATATTACGTATGTTGGCCACGAGGTAGGAGGTCTTTGCAGAAGTAGGACTAAGAACCCAGTCCCCTGGCTTCTACTCTGAGCCATCTACACACCAGACATCTTTTCACCCTGTATTCAATGACACAGATGACTTTTCCTAGCCTAAAACAATAAAACCCTTCAGTTTTCTTGGCTTTGCTTGTGGGTATTCTTTTTTTTTTTATTTCTTGCTAGCATGTTCAACTCCTACTAAACTCTTGTCATTGTTTTTCATAAGATAAGTAATTGGAAAGGGACATTTCTATTCTTTGTTGTCATTTGTGTTGAGAGATGGTTTTCCAAGACTGTTGGCTGGCTGAGAATAGGTGAGCTCTGCCTTTCTCAGGCCAAGTTGTTCTGGTTGTTTTTTTTTTTTCCTGCTCGGCCCAGCTGTCCCACAGCAATGTTGGAGGGGTGGCAGGGTCATATTTAACTCAGAAAAATATAATTTCCTTATCCACCACTAATGATCGCTCCCTTATGTTGTTATAAGCTGATGCTGTGGATTTAAATTTTTAAGAAATATTTTCATAGGTACACTAAAATGCTATGAAATGGTAAACAAGCGGCTAAGTTTCAAAAACTATTGAAAGCTTTATTCTTCCTATGTTTAATGTATTTGATTATCAATTAATGCACTCTGCATGATTCGTAGACTTTGGATAAATACAGATAAGCAACATTTTACTGTAGCAAATACCGTTTGCTGGTCGCTTGCATTGAATTCTGCATTGTTTCCCTCTTTTTTTACTGTGTTTTACTAGAAGGATGGCATTAAACATTCCCATTCATGCCATTCCTGCGTTCATCAAATGGGTTAGTCAAAGTAAGTTTGGGCACTGGCTTCCAGAACTACATTAAGTTCTTCATTCTTTTGAAAGAAAGTAAGATGTAGTAGGAAAAAGCCCTTAAAATCTAGAATATTTATTACTTGGAGGAACATAGGCGGTGAGTGTATGGAGCGCATCAGGTGGTTGTTTCCCCAGACCACCATAAATCTTCAGCTGGTTCTGGCAGCCAAAAGGAGCAGCAGCACTGCCCTCCCTCTGCTAGAGCAATTTGTCCTCTCCTTGTGCTGACCCAGGCATTTGTGTAGCCATGTGGTGAACTGCGCTGGGAAACCGAGCTGGGTTAAAACGGACCTGGCACAGAACCGTGTTTGTGGAGAGGCAGAGCTCTCGCTTTTATAGCGCTGCCCCCTTAAAGTTGTATCTGCGAAGAGGCAGCCTTGGTTGTCTGAGATTTGGGGGTGTTTGGTTTTTAGGCTGACTCCTTTGAGTTATCTTAATACAGGATTTGAGTTCTTTAATACAGGAGTTTGTACAGGAGATTGTGAGAGATTTTTGCAGCCTACAGTCATGTTACATATGCTGGTTGGTTGGGTAAAAAACAAACAAACGCTGTTGGGAGGGTTCTTCTCAACGTGTGGACAGATGAGTTGTTCACATCTGATTCCTGCCCCAAACATTGGCATTGATTAAGTAAGAAACTTCAGTTCTCACTTTGATCCTCACTTAAATTGAGTATTAGAAGTACCCTAACATAGTAGCATAAGTAAATTGTTTTATGCTAACAAAACTAGTTTCTGGTATTCTGCTAGTTTCTGGTATTCTGCAAGCTCCTTCCTACAAGGATACCAATACATAGGTACTATAATAAAATAACACGAGCTCCTTCTTCTTCAGAATATCCTTCTTTTCACAGTTTTGGAAGTGTTTCTATGAAATTGCACATGTACCAAATCTCACTGCCAGCCATTCCAAATGTCATTACTAATATTCAATCCTGTATTTATCAATACTCTAATTGCTTTTCTTTCTGGAAGCTCTGTCCAACTAGGATGTTCCCCCCACAGACTTTTGGCTTTGGGTGGGGGGTGGAAAAAAAAGGTCTTTTTTCTCATCTGCTGCATCATTACTGTCAATAAATGATTACCAAACAATAGCTTTAATTAGGCTGTCAGAAAAAAATCACCTTTAGGAAAATGTACCGATTTTCTTATTTTTCTGTATTATATTTTTATATTCTTTGGAGCACGTGCAGTTGAATCACTTGTAGGGTGCAGTAAGAGACAAGGAATTTTTGGTAGCGAAGGTGTAGTCCAAATGTGCAGTCTCTGCCACGAAATGTTTACCAGCATCTTATGTCCCTGTTTCAGGGCAGTGTCTGGAAGCCTTCGCTAATCCCGAGTGACTCCTGGAGCATCCCAGAGTTTGTGGTACCCAGTCTATTCGGGTCATGGTGTCTACCCCCCTGTCTTTGGCAGGGAAGACTGTGCCTTCTTCTTAGTGGAAGTTTTCTCAACAAAACCTGATAGGATGGCTCCACAGTATTATTATTAATAAAGGGAGGAGCTCTGCTGTATTAAAATTCTGGAGATTTTATTAGTAAGCCATTTCATAAATACAGAATGTGAATGATTTGGGTTTTTTTCTTGAAGTGTGGAGTTCAGAAGTGCAATTAAATTCTTTTAAATGAAACAGATATTTAACTTTGCTGTATTGCCACAGATGACTGGAACTGTATGGCCAAAAAAGACTGCAAGGGTGATCTTGCTCATCCTTCTGTTTGTGTTTCTGTACCATTTCTGACAAATGTTTCTCCAGCCTGTTTGAGGTATTTGGTGAATGTGATTCCATCTCTAGGCAATTGGTTTCAGTAACTGATTTTCTAAAGTATAAAATGAATGGTCTTTATGGCTGATTAAGCCAGTTTTGCCTTCTATACTCACAGTTAAGATGGAGAACAATTTTTATAATAAGCCTTTATTGGGTGATTGTCTCCTTTGTTCTGTGCTGAACAAGCTCAACCTTTATAGCAACATAATGCTGCCTTACCTGATTTATCCTTCCAAAGTTTGCTACTCTTAGGAAGTTTTACTTGGTATGAACCGCTTTTCAATTTATCAGCATGACTTTTATTAAGATCTTGTTCTCTAAAATGTCTCTAACCCCTGCCTCAGCCGTATGTTGTGTGAGTTTCCTCATGCAGGACCTGGAGGAAGGAGCTCTCTGGAAACGTTCTCCCATCTTCATTGAAAACAGTTTGCGAATAAATACCCTGTGCGTGCTCTAGTTCATTGATCTGACCTGTCTTAGGGCATTTTCACCAGCATGATCACTCACAGTTTAGAGATTACTTCTGTTTGTTTCTGAAATAGAGTGCAGATTTCTTCCAGTCCTGCTGACTCGAATTTCCCTATTTGGCCTAATACCAAAATCAGTTTGTAGTATTAGCTACAGTAAATCTGTCTTATGAAGGCTGAAATAAGAAGTTTGATTCTGAATACAGTGTTTGATTCTGTTTGTTATCCGTTTGTTCTTCTTTGCCGCTGCTCTGTACCAACTTCTGTGTTTTCCTTCTTTCTTGTAAAATATTTCTGAAACTTTGTTTGCCTTTTATATTGCGCAGTGGTAATAACGCATGCTGTGCTTTTATCTCTTCTGATTCTTATCCCTGACAGTTTATGCTGTTCCTTTATGTTCATTAAAATGCCCTTGTTTCCATTCCTAATATGATTCTTTCTAGTTTCAGACCCTTATTACAGGCTGCTTTTGATGCAGCCCGTATTGTTCGTACCGCATTTCCTATCTTTCCCCCGCACGGCAATGCTTTGTCGTTGTGTGTGTTGCGGTACAGTAGCTGCCAGTCCTTTAAACTGCGTTCTCGAGAGATTCTAGCAACAAGTTCAAAGAGTTTGTTGAAATCTGCTTTTCTTATTTCCCTTAATTGAAGATAAAAATTGGTTCTCCATTTTCCCCTGCGCTCATTTTTTCGCCTTCCTTGGCACGGCGAGTGCTTCTCATTACCACTTCCAGCCAAATCGCTGTACACATTGAGATGTTTAAAATGGAGCCTGCCCTAATAGAGTGAAGTGTGAAGTAACTGCTCTTCTGGCATCCTCAACTTTGCGAAACAGTTGTCCTCAGCGCTTTCACAAATATGTTGGGCTGCTTCTTGTGTTATTTTGGTTTTCTTGGACGATGGAGGCCCCCTCTTACCCTCAAGAAACGTGCTCTGAAAGCTCTGTTAGTTGCTTCAAAAAATTTACCATAGTCCTCTCGTTTGGTCAGCGGAAGTTTTTCTCTCCTGGCCTCACCAGTTCCTTATTCCCTAATTCCCATTCTCTGTTGCTTATGTTTTTATTTCTATTCCGACTTCTTTCCTTCTCTTCTGTTTTTTTTGCCCTTCTTTGTAATAAAAGCACATGAATATAGTTGGTTTTTTTTCTTACTAAACCCACTGAACTGCATGAGACCAGAACTTCACTTAGAAATAGGCCAGATGCTTTTCATTGTGAAGAAAGGCTTGGAAAAGGGAATTTTGAAATAAAATTCAAAATAAAGGGAAAAGAACTGTTCATTTCAGTTCCCTTAAATCCCACCATTTATAAATTGGGCTAATTCTTGGCTGTGCTGCGTTTTGTGTTGATTAATGGCCTGGTAGTACCTAGCAATGGTGTTCTGGCACCTGAAACACTTGGCTTCTTTACTGTGGCTGTGTCTGTGCTTTAAAAAACAAGCCTCCAAAAAATCAAAAGGCAGCAGGGAAAGTTTGAGGTTTGGAGTCACTGGATGCCATCATCCCCGGAGCGGTTCCTTGTAGAGGTTTGACCTGGGCCTGCCATGGCTCTCCCAAGCGGTTCCCAGGGGTTTCTGTGGGCCACACACCGTTCCCAACACGGTTTACATCTTTCGGAGGCTGAGAATGCGATAGCGTGGATGTAGGCAGGTCTGTGCTAGGCAGCCTCAAGGCCAACATCACCAATTATGTTTCATTTACTTGTTTAACGGGTGTTTCGGTTTGTTGTGTTATTTTTTTTAAGGAGGAATTCAAGGAAACCGATAGAATTCTGCTCAGTTTTAGTTTCAGCCTCCTGGGCAAGCGCTGTGCCACAGTTAATGTTCTCTAACCCATGGGGATGCAGGTTTAGGAAGAGCAGCTCACAGCAGAATGGCTCTGGAGGGAGCAGAGGAGATGGGCTGTACAAGCCACAAGGCCCTGGGAAACGCCGCCTTTCAGTAGCTCCTTCAGCCTTCTGACACACAATTTTTCCTGCTTCGTGTTTTGCATAATTAACCTTGTATCAGGCATCCGGGTAGAGATTTATACAAAGGAAAGTGCAAAACAGATTCAGCGGGAATTCTGATTTATTTTTCTGCCTGTGTCTTGCAGAAACCCTTTAGGAGAGGACTGGGCCCAGAAATGGGGGCTGGTAACTCAGGAAATAATTGATCTGCAAGTGAGATTATTTAAAGAAGTTATTTCCCTAAGGTTTTTCACGTAGCAGTCTGGGTTGGCTCGTGGCTGGCTGTTCTGTCGCCCCTTTTGGTAACAGAACAGGAGAGCATTCTTTGTCCTATCGTGTGCTGTGTACAGCTTGGAGATGCAGTCATTTCTGTTTCGAATATGTTTGTTGGTAAAGAATAAATACCAAAAAAACTTGGTAAGCTGACTCACATTTTGTGTGCTGTACGTGTGGCCTTCTCAGATCAGGATACATGGGTAGAACAGAGCAGAGGAGGTACTGTTGGCTGTGTACCTGCGTTATGTACAAGCAGAAAATCTTGATCTCAAGGCTCATTAACCAGACACTGTCAGTGGGGGTTTAAATTATTGATAACTTAAGGTAAATAAATACTGTTTTAAGAATATTTTCAGTTTTTTTTTTTCAATTAATGTGTTTTCTTTTGTCTTAATTGCTTTAGACTGTTTTGATAGGCGAAAGGAACCTGGTTTTAAACTGTTAGCTTGAGCACGTTGTTTTAAAGGCTTTTTTAGACCAATGAGAGTTCTTGTCTATACTTAGTAAACATGCTTGAACTTGAAAAAAGCAAAGTCAGAACTGCTTTGGGCATGTATGAACTTGTTGAGTTAAAGCTTGGCCTCTCAGCTATCCTGTATCTTCTGAGGTGAGCTGTCTTCCTTGTTTGCCTAGAATTCGGGAGAGTATTGAGACAGACATTTATTAGCTGGCTTTAGCTAAAAGACTGTAAAGGTGGTTAGATCGAGTTGTTGAGTTTTTCTTCTTTCTTTTTTCTTGTCCCCCAAACTGAACCTGGGGAACATACATCTGCACATATGTGACCATGTCGTGTGGTCTGGGAGCATATTCTATAACCACTGTCAGTGATGAGCCTTGGGGACAGGGCAGAGCCCGAATTGGAGCTCCCACAGTCACGCCACTGAGGTTTCTTTTTCAGCAGTGTTGTGGTGGTCTAGTTTGTAGCTGAATTGTTTTCTTTCAAAGCTTTGAAAGAATAATGATTTATTCTGCTGCTCTAAAGGAGCTTACTAGAGAACGGGAGGAAGTGTGCTCAAATTCTGCTGAAGTCTCTGCTTAATCAGAAGAGAGAAGTAGGTCCCTCTGAAATGCAGTTCAGAAGGAGTAAGTTTTGAGCAGGGAGTTCCTCAGAGCCATCTGATAGGAAGCACCAGATGAAGGGGTTTAGGTGTGGTTTAGGCCATCCGAATGCCCTGATCTCAGTTGTCTCTACCTGGTTTGTTTGGGGCATAAGTTCTCTCAAATAGGGTCCTGCCATCAGACTTCAGCGGTGCATATAATTACACAGCTATGTCAACAGCAAACTGAACTTCAAAAATATTTGTAAACCATTTTGGGAACTGACAGTTTGACCTGCTTTGAACAGGAGGTTGGGCTTGCTGACCTTCGAGGTCTTCTCCAACCTGAGTTACCCTATGGTCCTGTTCTATGAGCATTCCTTCTGATGGTCATGCCCATTTTTTATGTTGTACCCATTGCTTTTACACGGTGAATTTATGTGTAATAAACTTTATAGAAGACATTTTCCTGTATTATTTCTTGAAAGAAAATAGTTTACTAATCTCTTTGTTTCATTGTCTGTGTTCCTTTTTCTCTCTGTCACCTGACACTTGCTTTATCTATTAATCTGTGTGATTCCACATATCCTAAATAAATTATTACTTCCTTACTATGTCTTTTATTTTTGTTTTCAGAAACGGCGTCCCCTGGCATTCCAGTTTTTCTTCTTGGAGAGTATTTTATTTAGAAGTTTTATCTGGTAGAAAAGGGTAGAGCTGTTTTGATTACTTTAAAGAAAGTATCTCAGAGTTTGTATTCTCACTGGATTTCCACCATGCACTATTGAAAGCGATTTTGTCCTGCTTGTGCTAGCAGCTACCAGAGGATGTCACTGGCAATGGTCATTTTCTGATGGCCCATGCACATTTAGATATTGCCTGTTTTCTACCTCTTCTGTTCTTGCATCTTCTTTTCAACTTGAGGTCTATTTGTCTGTATTGGTTTTTAGTCCTTTCTGAATTCATTTGCTCACCCCTTTATTTCTGTATATGAGCAGTACTACATTATCATTTCAGTTACGCAATGGAGGTGACCCATACCAACATGTAGTAGTAGCGTAACGTGGACACGGGTCATGAGGCTCTTGTCTGGAGTGCGGCATTTCTATCAGAAAGCACCGCGTTCAGTGCTACTTCAGTACCAGCTGAATTGCTGCTGTTAGGGAAGAGAAGTGAGTAAGGAAATTTGATATTTCTAGAAGTAATGTGAGATTTAAAGACCTAGATTTTGAATTTCAAGTTTTTTTCTTTCAGAAATGCTTTTTAACCTGATACAGCCTGTGCTTCTCCACTGGTACCACTGTTTGCGGTGTAAATGGACAAGATCTGGTGACACTTGGTGAGTTTAGGGCTACCTGGAGACATCAGTGCTGATGCTCTGGGGGAAGGTATGAGCCATAGAGGCAAACGGGTACGCTCCAGCTCGTTGTTACGGGTTTCTACCTCAAATTCACATTCATCAGTGAATCAAGTGTAATGGTAGGCCTTGCATTGCAGTGTCCTGCTGTGCCATCTCTGTCTTAGTGACTGTAACCTTCGGCTGAAGCTTGGAAAGACATCAGGGAGGAAAGACACCTTCAGCCTTTTCACTAGTGTTTGCCTGGACTTGTCTGTCAGGGCCGTAAGAACAGACAGAATCTGATGCTGTCTGTGTAAAAGCTCTTTCAATTACCTAGCTTATGTTACTGTTCAAGTTGTATTTCTAATAGCATGCTTTCCAGATATGACATCTTGGATGAATGGCTTTAAATCAAACGTATAGTGTGTTAGCGTGGGTATGTAGCTGATGGACAAAATGTGGGTTTTGGCTGCACGACGTGCTGCTCACCCATCCTGGGCTCCAGATTTTTGTTATTTTTTTACTTGTAGAAATGGGGTCTATCTCCAGAGGCCGTGTTAGCACAGGTTAGAAACTAACAACTTCCAAAACCCTTCAAATGCAATAAAAATGAAGTCAGACTGCTCCTGTCTAGTCTATGCTTTGACATAAAAAGGAATTTACAGAGAAACTATTCACAGAAGAGAGTGGTTCAAGTTGATTTGTAGCATGGAACCATAAAAAGGTGCTAGAAGGTAAATTGCCTTTACATTGCAGTAGAATTGCTGGGCTAAGGAAAAATACTTGTTTCCTTTTCTTCTTCTTGTCTTTTTAATCTCAAGTCGTAATGATCCTGTTATAATATTATTAGAAACCCATTGAAGATTTTAGAAGTAGCAGGTCAGCAGAAGGTAAGAGGAAACAAATGTTTAGAGAAGACAAACACGGTTTTATGCTTCTTCATGTATTCATCTCTGTACATTTTAAAATCAATCAGTACGAAATCGAACGCATAACCTAGCTATTGTAACCAAGTGATACTTCTGTTGTGAAGCCTGTCTCTTATTTCTATATGTATTGCACCTGAAATTTAGGTTGGAATCTATTGCAAGGGCTGATGTATCTACATCTGAATTTCTCTTGGTTGCTGTGAACTCACGTTCCCCAAAAGTTAGAAATTGTAAATAGGGCCTATGGTGAACAGATAAGGTGTGCTTCACTAAACGTGTCTCGGTTAACTCAAGAGAGCCGTATCCTGGAGTTAATCACTTTGAGTTTGGAAGAAAACAGTCCGACATATGTATAGACATAAGTTTTTATCTTAATCATTAAATCCGTCGCTTCTGTTGCTTACCAAAAAAAAAAAAGAGAGACTGTCTTAGGAGAGATGACTGATGCCATTTTTCCCATGTACATTTTCTTGGCACAAGCGTTGGCTCAAACAATTGCTGCCTTGCCGTCGTGGTGACACACGATTGTGGAGACGTGTGAATCGGGGCAGGGAAAATTGCCTTTTTTCAGTGTCCGGCCCTGCTGCTTCTTGCTGGGCTGTCCTGCAGCCGGATCAGCCCGCTCGTCTGGTTTTTATGGCAATTAATGTGCTTTTACAGTAAAAGAAGTAAATCTCGCATCTTGCACGGGAGGGAAAGTGCAGCCTCATGTTTGAAGCTCTGAGGAAGAAGAAGGTGGCCAGCAAATACGGCTTCATACCTGTTAGCTGGCATCCCGGGTCACGTGAACAGCAGGGAAAAGTACCGAGAGTAATTTATTATTATTATAACCAGCCGTTATTAAATTGCAACTCCTCTTGTTTGTGCTAACAAACTTAAACTTGTCAGGTGACCCATTACCTCCTACGTTAAAACATGCTTTTTTTTTTTTAATGGAGTGTAACATGCTTGAAAATGTCTGCTGGCTTGAGGTATAGCAGCACAAACGACTTTGTGAATTTAGGGTGCATCAGGGGGTATCGTCTCAGAAGGTACCGCACCAGTGGAAGCTTATATAAATAGGCAGTTACGGGATAGCTGACGTGCAGTAAACTTGGTGCCCTAGCCTCACTTAACCTGCCAAGTATAAATAGAGAAACTAATTTTATTTAATATCGTTTGGAAAATACACAGCATCTCTCCACTGCTGGGTGTCTTTGGTTTAAGAGTTTATTTTAGTTACTCTTGGAGTGACTGGTTAGAAGAATGTTTAAACTATAGAGAGATGTGTGTCCAAGAGAGGTTTGTCCTGGTTAAACCTAAAGGGCTCTGAGTGCCAAAGGGAACAGGCAAATTGATCAATGTCTCAGTAGTGGTTTAGCGATTCACCATTTATTGGTTGGACCAAAGTAACAGAATCACAGAACGTTGGGGATTGGAAGGGACCTCAAAAGATCATCCAGTCCAATCCCCCAATCTGGTAACCAACCCTTACTGCAAAATATTGACATCTGCCATCTTTGCTAAGGTTTGGACTAACGTGTTCAACCTTCCCGGTGCAGCAGACTGTGTGCTGGTACGCGTGGTTACCAGAGATGTGCTGATAAGCGGTGGCTTGGTAGGTAGCTCCTTGTAGTCAGATAGATTTCTGTGTCCGTACCCGTACTACCATGGCACAGTGGCTCCTATACAATAGTTACTTGTTTCAGAGTAAACACGTGGAGATTTTTTTCATGTGTGTGCTTTCTTTTTAAAATTTTATCTTAATATCTCGAGAATTGGTTTGAGAAAAGCTTTCCTATAGGCCAGGCACCCAGTGTTTCAGTCAAAAATGTGATGGTGGGCAGTGTGGGTCCGCTGCCCGTGCCTGGGTAGACCACAGTGTGGGGTCTGGGTTGTTTTGTTCAGTCTTAGAGGTGAAATGGTCTTTCTGAGGTCCTGAGTGCATTTATTGAGAATTTCTCTAAGCAGTACTGATAGGGCAGTGCTGAACTTGTCCACAGCAGAAGGTGCCCTGAGTTTAAGTATGTCCAGTTGCAGCTCGGTGAAACAGAAAAGAATGAGATTAAAAAACTTCAGATGAGTGAGAAAATAGACGTAATGCACAGTTCTACTTTTGTTTGGCAGATAAGTCAGATTATTGTCAACGTGTCAACCTGTGTCCTGCAGATGTCTGCTATTTAAACAAATTTTAGCAAAACTTAGAAAAGATCGACATTAGCAAAGCATTTCACAACAGCTGCTTTGGGGCTTTTGCATGAAGGGAAGCTGAACAAAGGTAGTGGGGTTAGTACCAAAATCGGCAGAGCGATTGGTTTGCCAGTATCTATCAATGCGAGTGAAATGATAGTTGCGTAATGTTTTCTCGATTTGTTTTTCTCTCTGCAGAAGAAAGAGACAAGTGGCAGGGCCCATTTGAAGGATTAGGGAAGAGCCGTTTGTAGGTGGACATTTGTCAAGCTTGGTTTCTTAGCTCCTCTGGCCCCGATTTGGTTTGGAGAAGTTCAGAGCATTCTGAAAAATTTTAAAAAAGAAGAGGAAAAGAAAGAAAAAGAAGAAAAAGAAAGCAGCCAATCCCCGAAGTTACACCTTAATCTTTAAGGCTGAAATCCTCTTTTTCCTTGAGTAGCCCCAAACGGCCCGGGAAGGCTCCGCCAGGGGAGCGACCGGCACCTATGGAGACGTTTTGTAACTTTTCAGTTCGCCGTTTTGTTAAATGGCAAAGTGCGGGCGTTGGGGGCAGGGAACCGAGGGGAGCCGCCGCCCGCCTGGCTCGGAAGGTGCTTCCAGGACAGGGGCTTGCGGGGAGACACCGGGCGCTGCCGGGGCCG
>NW_010187177.1:0-20464 GCF_000695765.1 Mesitornis unicolor | reverse complement strand
TATAACTATATATATATATATAAAATATATATAGCAAATATAACAAATGTAGAAAACTTCTATAACTTTTTATGTCAAAATCCAATATCTTCAAGACATTTCCCAACATAACATCCACACTAGGCTGATAGGAAAGGTATTTAGAGCTCTCTTTCCATTGATATTTCCCAGTTGCTTGTGTGGAACAGCAATGCAGAGTCTTCCAACAGCTCAAAGAGAGCTGCAGGGTCACACCTAAGGCCAGTACACAGAATCATATTCGTCCTTGTCTCCATATCCTAACAGAACTGGTGCAAACAAAAATCCTACATAACTCAGCAATGCCATACACCCTTGTGACATGAGGGGCGACCAGGGTTTGATTTCGTTTTATTCTTTTTTAGCTTGCTTTTAAGTGTGATGAGGAGCTTACCATGAACTAGCTTTTTAGTTACAGCTTACCTCTTCAGAAGGGCAGTCTCATGGCAAGAAAATTCATGCAACCTTCAATATTTTTCTAAGCCATTTCCAGGGTTATTTAAACCTTCATTATCGGTATTTGGGAATCTGTTAAATAAAATTAAGTTTATTTCTAACATTAATCAAATTCATTGAATTAGCTTTCAGTTACTTATTAACTAAAGAATATGATTATCCTACAGAACCAACCAAACTAAGTTTAATTAAGTCATTGTTTCAGGAATGCATAGACATATGGATTCACACAAAACCCACATGGGACCCTGTTTGCTGATCTTTACATTTATGTCTGAAAGTAGTTGAAATAAGTGAAACAAGAAAACTCATGGGTGTGTTTTCTTTTGTTTATGCACCTACATTTAGTATGCTCTTGTACATGAAGGTTCTTCAGTGGTGAGATATGGCACAGCTCATTTACAGCTAGAGCATCTGAATAAGTGAAGTTCAGAAATGTAACTTTCCTTCCTGTTGCAATCCCATTTCATTTCAGATTAAATTATATCAATGCTGCCGATCTAGAAACTTTTTATATCACCAAAAGTAGGAGTAATAGGCATTATGTCACTTAATCATGTTTTTTCAGTGATGCAGGCACTTGCACATAAACCAACGAATATAATTTAAATAACTTATCATTATAACAGCTGGATTTATATTGCCCTGTATTAAAATGCAATAAGAATAAACTTGAAACCCCAAACATTATGAGTAGATATGCTTAGAAGGAAAATAATGTTATCCTCAAGACCCAAGGTTTCAGAGAGCTGGAAAATCTGCAATCAGGAGGCCACAGTAAACAGAGGCCTGTCATGCCCTATCTGCTACAGAGCTGTTGCAAAAATGGCCTCTGTTGCAATTAAGGAAAAAAAATGTTCAGGCACAACCTAGCACTGATGACCTCTGGCATTCTCACCACTACACTGAGCTTAACTGATTTTAACAGAAGTAGACAACAGGCGTTCAAAGCACCAGCAGTTTATCAGCAGCACTCAGGCCACCATTTACTCTGTATTAATGCTCTCTCCCTCTTCTTCCAACTGGTTCACCTCTACTGATAATAAGTACAATAGGAAGCAGTTGGGGAAAAAAGTACACACTGCCAGAGGAGCTGAAAGCAAGATTCTTCTAATCTCAACCACGTGGCTAATGCCTAAAATTAGCACACAAAAGCTACATTACTGAACATAGAATTACTTAAAAGGCCTCTGTGCAAGAGAATGAGATCCCTGTCATCATTTAAATATGGCTTCAAATTGATGAGTAGATTTCATGTGGGTTTTTTGCTTCGAGTAATAATATAGTGAGAGGTAGCCAGTGAATCTGGCTCTCGTATTAGCAATTACTGTGATCACTTGACAGCTAAGCTTGCAATCACCTTCAAATTAGTGATCCAGTTTGCAGCCATCTTCACACTTTGCCCTAAATCAAATTATCTCCATGAGATAACGTGTGCAAAGGATCCTTCTTCCTTTGTGATTTGGAAATAATCAGGACTGTAGGTCTTTAAAGGGTAGAAAGATGTCTGTAAGGCTAAAAGATGTATGGTTTAATTCTGAGTGGAACATTGGTAGAACATAAATGACACATTTTATTACAAGAGTATACAAAACAAAGAAGTGTATTGACATGAACACACACAAGACTAAATTAGGCAAGAAGAACTAATTTACACCTTATTTGAGAGAAGTAAGGTGTTAGTGAAAAGCAGACAGAGATACAGCACTTTGTGCTGTGACAGAGAGTGTCTAAATATTAGGGAAAATTAAGAAGCTGTTAATTCATTTCAGGACATCTTCGCCATCTACATTTTCAAAAAGCACTTTTTCTTTATTCTCTTTTTTTTTTTTTTAAAGACACTTGGTAGGATAAAAGCTTCTTGACCGTAACTGAAACAAATCTGAAAGCTGATTGCTTTGGGAAAACGATGAGATCTGTGGTTGTATCAGTCAGGATACAAGTAATGACAACAGAAGGTATTTTTCAAGGAGAAAACAATGTTAATACAGCCTGCATAGGAAAAATCTGCATCTTATCAAGTAATAGAAGCAAATTCCTTCTTATAAATCTCAGCATTACAGTTTAATTTTGTGCCAGCATTAGTTTGTACTACCAGCCTATCAGTCTTCAGCTGCTCTGCTGGGATATTCAGATTTCGGCTTCCGTAAAAACAGCAAGACACGTGAAAAAGCCACAAAGAAGAACAGTTAAATGTCTGTCAAAGCAGGTCACAGAGATACATCTGTCTTCTTTAAGGTAGGAGTGGATGCAAGGAAGCACGGGAAATTAGTTCAAATTGGAAAGTTATAAATTGATGTTGATGTGTAGTTACCATAGAGGCTCCTAAGACACTCCAGGCTCTTGTCGTGCAGTCATTCATTGCAATGTAAGACCTGAAATATAGAGGAAGTAATCTTCCACTTACAATGTCCTGCCTCATTATGAATTCTTTTTAATGGAAGAGGGAGAGGGAAGTACAATGAGACATTTTTTCCAAAATTGCTGCTCAGCAAACCACTTAAAAACTTTCCAAGCCCACTGTTTGAACCTGATGATCCTGATTCTCCCAGAACAACGAAAAGACTCAAGTCCAATAATTGTTGCTTTCTTCCCAAATAAGACATAAGGGTTCATTTGCTTCCAGCCTAGCTGTTCTTTTACTTGCTGTCTTAATTCTAACAAATCTTACCTTGTATTGATTACCCCATATGTTTACAGTTTGATTAAAGTACTGTATATGGCCATAGTTTTCAAAGCATAGTGTCTACTACTGCTATCCACATGTAATGCAGCTTTTAATCACAGGAAGCTGCAACACTCATCAATAGTACATTGAAATTACTATGTTTTTTCTCTCAGTTCTTGTCATTGGTAAGATAAATGAAGCCTCTCTAGTCTTCAGCCTTCCTTCAATTGATAACAGGCTACTTAAAAAGAAAATATTAAACCTTGTGTGAAAAGTCTTCTGATTCAGATTAAAGAAGCATTTAGTAGCTTACCCTGCCAATAGCAAAGACCTCTGGAGGAAAGGAAAAAAAGAATGCAACAAGACAAAAATTAGTTTTCATTGGCTTTTAAGCTGCTGAATGTAACAAGGCTCTGTAACACTTTCATCAGCCATCAACATCTTGGCTCTGGCGTAAAAGACCTTTGATAAAGAGAGAATTCTTCCCAGTCACATAAAATCAGAAAAACACTAATGAAAGTTCACTTCAAATATAACCTGCTGGTGCTGAATTTTAAGGAAACTGTATAGTAATCTATCACTGTTTTCCAGAGCTTTTACTCGTCATAGTAAGTGGATTGATAGATAATCCATCAGTGGCTACACAACAGATCATGAGCCACTGTTTGATAACAGAAAGTATTGCAGAAACACATGCTAAGATACTAGTGCAGACTCTAGCTACTTTTTGCTGACATCTCAGTCCACTGTGCTATAGCATCTAATCCTGTAAAAGATGGTATGATAAATCTCGATTATTCTCTTGTCCTAATGGGAAGATATGGTAAGCCACTGGCTTTCCTAAAGATATAGAGTTGGATCTGTGAATAATACACTTTAATACTCCAGCTTTTTTTCCCCCTTTACAGAAAGATAATATAATAAAGATAATATAATAAAGATAATATAATAAAGATAATATCTTTACAGAAAGATAATACATGCATAGAAAAGTTTGCATAAATTAACAAGTTTGGTTACTATAGCTTTAAAAAAAATAAACAGTAACTTTTTACAAATTAATGACACAAAATATAGGGCTTCTATTCACAGATCAAATCTGATCCATGTCAGCAATATCCAAAAGTCAGCACCAACTGATGGCTCTACTGTTTCTATGACAGCTATATCCCCAGGACAGGCTGAATGTCACCAGTTCCATCTGGTGGAAGCAATATTGGATGAACAAATACTAATTTAGTTCTCATATGTACTGACATTAGCATGAACTAGGATAAAAACTGTATTTTAAAAATTTAGCAGATCAAAGGCAAGATCAAAAATACATTGCTCTCATCCAGGGCTCCCACGAGAAGTAATAATTAATTCCGTATGTTTCCAGAATTTTGCTTTCGTGGGACTCCCTGCTCATACCTAGCATAAATAGAAGTGTGTGACTCAAATCGATGATGCAGCTTATATGCTTAAAACTTGTCTTAGTCAACAAACCACTGTAGCAAATTCATAGGTTAGCAATAGATATTAGTTCATCTTATAATCTTTTCTGACATTGCTCTAAATGAGGATTTCTTTCTCTTTTACATTCAATCCTCTTTGTTAAGAGAGTCTGCAATGTAAAGTACCTCTATTTATCATTTTGCTCTAAATAGATATGGTGAATCACCACCATACTTTAACAGGAATTAATTGTAGAATTGTCCTTGTCAAACATTCTTTCACTTGACCCATCACCCAAACAACAAATAAAGCTTCCAAGAGGCAAGTATTCATTCTCTCTTCTTGAAGTTGCCTGAGGGCTCTCAGCTTAGGCCAAAGTTCATAGTATCCACAAGTGCATGCTAAGCCCTGCTTTCTGACCAAATCCCCATTGCAAGCAGTTCCAAAGTGTGGACTAAGACACCAAGGTGAGTAGCAGTTCCTCAGTTCTCTCCAGATATGCAGCTGCATAAACAAACACACAGTCCAGCCTATAAATAACAAAACAGAAAGATAAGGTGCCTTTAAACAGCATATGAATCAATGCATTGTGTGCTAAACCTCCCTGGGTTGCACATTTGCATAATGTAATATTAACTATACAATCAGCCTCTTTTAATTATTTATTTTATTCGCCCCAGAGAGGCAAAGTGATTCTTTCTCACAGCAAGCCTTACTAAATGTACAGAGATTCACATAGCTATGCCATGAAGTTATTTTCTCCTACAAAGTATTACTTTGTTTTTCTGTAACATACTATGAACATCAAAGAAGAAAATAGTTCCATAATAAATATATATATCATTCTATATGTTTGTACTTCCTAGAGACATAAAAAACATACAATAGGCATGCCTTTCCTGTTACATATATATAAATTCTGTCTCCTAATCATGTATTATTTTTCAAAATATAAAACTCCACTTTGATCCAAAAATGTCTGGAGTCTGGATGGTGGTAAACAAAGACATCCCGTTTCTGGTTTGACTGCTGCACTCCCTTGATAGTTTAAATGGATATAGAAACCATCCTGTCTTTTTGAGGAGTATCTCATGGCTGTCATTTGAGGACAAAGATGAAGTACCTTGAATAAACAGCTTTGAATTACTTGTCTTCCTATTCCTCATAGGTGGGTAAGGAAATTTACTACCAGCTGTGAAAATCAGATGACTGCTGATTGCTTTCAGCTGTAATTAGAGTCGAATGTACAAGAGTGTCATGATCACTCAAAGGCTGACAAAGTGCATGTGCCTTAATTCATCAGCTGGGTCATCATTGTCTTGTGTAGGGCAAGAAAGGTGCAATGTTACATTTTTTTTCTTTCTCCACCTTCAGAACTCTTTGAAGTTTCCCAGATTTAGCAGGTGATAAAACGTCCACTTGTAACTGTAACAACACTGATGTTGTGCTAAACAAGGAGTCTTAGTAAATTTTATATTGATATCAGACCAGGAAACAGATAGATCCAGATGCAGTATCTTGTAGACAACATTCACAAAGACAATCAATATCAAAAGCATTTTGCCAAAGTGCATATTTTTGTAATGGATGCTGAGGCTTGGCAAACATAAAGTGTTTACAGCATTTATTTTATTATTCAATAATTTTTGCAAAATGAATTTGCCCTTCTGACTAGTCCAGTTTCTAACTGAGCCAGAATAAATCACGAAAAGAAAATTATGGTCTCCCTTGTATCACAGGTACAGTCTACTGTATTTTCCATCCTTTTTAGCCTGCATAGATGGAAACAAAATGTATAACTTATTAAGTTATGACATGAAATTGTCAAAACAGAAATCAACTCTTGTCCATTAACAAAGTATGTTGTACCATCACTGCCATGTCCTTCTCTTTTGCAGTACTCTCTCCTTTCCCACTACATCTAAAACTTTATTTTGTACTGAGAGTGGAGAGGGAGAATTGTGCTATTGTATAATACCCTGATACCTTTGCTTGGGAAAACCTCTGCTAGGAGTTTTGCTGGAGAAAGCAATGCCCTCAGCGATGACACTTCCTACTCAAATGAAGTGTTGGATTCAACAGATGATCTTCAGAACATGATTAACAGCTGGAAGTGTCTTGGCATTTGCAGGAAACAGCAAGTGTATGAATTTGACTGCACAGCCTAATGTATTTGTTTCTCATAACAAGTATTGTTCCCAAAAGATGATGTTTCTTTTTCAGTGTTTTGCTGTATTATTCAAGTGAACACACTTCTCTAAGAAGTACATTCAGCTGCCTGGTTGTCCACAGGATGGGAGATACATTTCCCACATAAATGAATTGGCACTTACCTTAGAGATGCATGTAAAGAAAAAGAAAGAGATATTTACTTCTGCCTGATGTAGAAGCTCAGGACATAATGTTTGAAGATCTGAAAACACTAAAATGGAATGTATTTTTATTTTTAGTTGAATGTGACCTTTCAAAGTACCAGTTATTTCTCCAGATAGCTTCAAAATGTGACATCTCTATTATATAGGATTTCTTCAATAGTCCACAGATTCTAAATGGCTCTATACTGGAGAAAGAGTGATAGGAAGCGGGGGAAGGAAATATGATTCTTGTGAAATACCAAATAAAAATGAGAATAAATCCTTGTGCCAAGATACTTTAAAAGTTTATGGATTACACTTTAACAGCATTAAATACTTCTAAACTGTACAGCTATGTTTGGCTATGTACTAAAAACTAAAATACAAACCACCACATTATGAAGAGGGCATGATTATTTTTTAATAATTCAATGTGGTATAGGCAAAGCTGAGTTCTTGTTTGTATAAACTCCTCTTTTCTAAATTCAGTGTTTAATAAAGACAGAGAGCTAAGCAATTATTTCACGTGCAAAAATAAACAGATAGCTATTAAGTAGAGCAAATATTTGGTTTAAAAAAAGAAAATGTTTTAAAATATTGCATGTATGTGCAAATGTTATGCATATTTACTTATCCTTGTTTATCTACAGTATGACCAAATTTAAAATTGCCCACATTCAATTTAATTTCTTGTTTTGAATTCAGATAAGCAGTGTTGAATTTTCCTAATTTGTTTACGGTTGCTACTTTACTTAACTGACATAACACAGTAACCAGCTCATAACAGTCTCCACACCGCAAAGGTGTTAATGAGCTGAGGAAGCCAGTGAAAATCTGGAATAACAGCATACCATATTTTTCTTTGCTTTCAAGTTATGTTACAGCCAGGAAGGTCAAGCTGTAGTAGTTCCTTTTTCCTGCCCCATGCACTGATTTCTCTATAACTTTTCTCAATGTTTTACTCCATTTCACAGGTTCCAGTGTAAGACTAAGCTGATGGAAATGCATCAGAGATGATCTATTTACAGTGGAAAATTTCTTATCCTTTTTATTGTTACATTAATAATAGTTAGGGTTTGTCATCCATTTGTATTTGTAGCACCATAGCAGTGATCCTTTGCAAAGTCTTGCTAGGCAAAGAAAGACAAAACCTTTCATTCAGACATCTTACTTCTTTCATAAAAGTTTGACAGTGAATGTAGAAGAGGAAAGAAGGAAAAGTATCAAAGCAAACTATTTCCCAAAATAAAAACCAAAACTAACAGAATAAAGCACAACAACAGTGTGTCTAAAAGATTTAATATATAGGTTAAACCATAAGTAATAGCACTATAATCGAAGTTGCAATTAGCAAAAGGACATTTTCTAACTCACATAAGTTAAGTCAAAAAAATGGAAGCATCAATAACTTTGCAAACAAAAGCAAATCAAAAAAAGCTGAGACGTGAAGGAAATAAATTTCATTCATCACATTCAATAGTGTAGATGTACTTCCATGGTCAGTTAAGGACAAGTATCTGAATCCCATAAATAATTTAATTTTTTAACTCCTGTTTAGCATTTGACCTCTCAGAAATTTTTACAGGTGGGAAATTAATATCAAGAGGAAATCAGGACATAGACGTGATAAGGCAGATTCCTGCTTCCTACTTCAGAAATCTTAACACTGAAATGACTGCAAAGCAGTCTAAAGCTGAGATACAGAAATGCAAAGGGGAGGTAAAGAGTAACAGAACAGGTTGGTAAGACAGCTGAACAATGGAACAAAGAAGTTCCAGGTCAGTTGAGATAGCCTTTGAGTCAAGCAAATCCAAAACATCTTCTATCTGAGGAAATCAACGTCATTTTTAACTGATCCTCCTAAAACATTATCAGAACTAGATTTTATTCTAAGATATTCAGCAACAGATAAATTGATACCTGCCCTCCTAAATTTCACATTTGTGTTTCATAACTCGTCATTCACACATGATGCTGAGACTGTCAAATAATATCACAGAACAATGGAGTTTTTTCTGCCAACTGACAATTTTTAAAGAAGATACCTTTAATAGTATTGCTACAGTAGAAGACTTAAGAATGCCATTATGAGGTAGATGATCAACTATGAACAATTTTCAGATACATCTTTCAAACCTATTTCTCTTTGTGCCTTCAGGAATCATCACTGGAAAACAAAAATCTAGGTTGCAGAATTGGATAGAAGGAAGTTTCTATAAATAAAATCAATAAAATCAGTAAATCACATGCATTTTATTTTTCTGATAAGAAAGTATTGACAATTCCTTGGATAAGCCAGTTAGAAGAACTTTTATTTAACCTTAATACAATTCACTTTTTTCTAATGACCTTATTGGTTTCTTTTTGGGGCATTTGGGGAAAGGAGTGGTTTTTTTGTTTGTTTTTTTGAAGGAACAGCATAGGAAAAGAGCTAGTCCAATATTTCTATGCTCAGTCAAAATTGATTAGGTTTTCTTGTCTGTTTCATGTCCTTTACATGTTTGTGTCATAAGCTTCCAATTAGAGTTCATAGGCACATTCCTTTCAATCCAAAGAGATAAAGCTTGTACTAACCCAGTTGCAAATCCATGGTCTGCAACAGATTTCCTGCTATATCTGACAGCTAAACATTTTAATGGATCTGGGCTGAAAAGACTTGTCTCTTCAGCTCATAAAATCTACTACACATCAAATTAATTGCAATGTTTCAGGGAAGAAAAGAGAAATTGCCCTGGATAGCTCAGGATATGTTCTTCTCTTCATAAGAAGAATGAGAGGAATGTACCAAATATTAATGTTGAAATACTTACTATTGAAAATCAAAATAATGAAGTTATACACAAAAAGGAAAAAATTATTACCGGTATAGATACATAAAAAGTATATATTCATACAGTTACATGTACATAAAGTATGAATTATTTTAACATCAAATTAATACCATTGTTTCTTCTTCCTCCAGTTTATAGCATTTAGTCCCTTTCTGTAAGTGGAATTGTAACTAGGCAGTTTCCAAATACAGAAAATAAGAATATTAGCAACCCAGAAAAATGCCCACAGAAGTCTATTGAAAAGCCTTACTTAGAAAGAAAAATGAAGGAAACATCATTATAAATACACTGATACAAGCTATAGTATAAAAAGAAACATTTCTAGTAGTCCTTTTTCATAAAGTGGTCTGCTAAATCAGCAATGAAGCATACAGTGACACTGGAGAAAGAACATTTTTTACAATGTTAAAAAGAAATCCTCTATGTACACAAAACTGACCTGTAGAAGTCTTTGCCACAAGGGTAGCATTGAGGTCAAAATCTTAGAGCAATCCAGCTCAGGACTGAGCATTAATAAGAGAACAACGAATAGCCACACTTCCAGCTAATTATGACTAACATAACTCTTTTGGTGTTATTAATCCTCAGGCTTCTAAGCACTACTCATTACCTGAGTGATAAGGATCAAAAAAAGAAGCTTTCCCTGTAAGAAGGTTATTGACTATTGCAAGTCCTTAGACTTGTCTCTAAAACACTTGATAGTGTCTAATTTGTAGATGGACTGGTTTGAACAAGTACAGTATGTCCAACATTATTAACTTTGGAAGAAAGATATGTATTTAATTTCAGATTACAACATTTATATTTAATTGTTGATGAAACTCAAATCTTTTATTTTCAAAACCCATTCCAAATTTCAAGGCCCTTTTATCTACAGCTTTAATTATAATAGGCTCCTTATTAGAAATATTTAATATTATTTCTTTTCCACTGATAGTATTATATATTCAGATTAAATCTCATTTTACATTTACCCATCTGAACTAATTTAATGTACATCTGTACAAAATATATAGGAGGAGAAGTAAATGTAAGGAAGTTATTTATTATATATTCATTTTGCACAGTAACCTCTTGGTCAGGAAAATTCCCATTAATATTTTCAGGGGAAAAGAGACTTGTAAATAAGAGTCAAAATATGTTTCTAGCATGATTTTTCAAAAATTGCACGTTAAATAGAAGGTACTGATTTCTGTAACAAGTATTATAAAAATTTGCCTATTTAGCAATTATACAAATAGAACTTACTCTAACATCTAACTTCTTCTAGACTAACTTTGAACTTGACAGCAATTTCCTTTTCGTATTACACCACTTCCTCTATTTTGTTCAGCCTGACCTGTATATTTAAGTAGTACAACACATCCTGGTCACTAAGAGTTGCAACCCATCTGTGGCTCCATTGACTGACAGCCACTGGTCTTAAGTGGTGATTGAGCCTTTACTACCAAGCCCACAACACTCATTCCTCACTAGTTGAATTAAAGAACATTGTTAGCTATAAGAAAGTAGTATATTATAGTTATTGTGAAAAGCAAGTCATGATCATGTGAACAAGGTCAGTATATCTTGCATTTCAGATTCTGAGGCCATCTCTGTGGTCTTTAAGAGCTTGTGTCACTGCAGCTCTATGCCTTGGAAAGTGAGGGACTGTGATAGCCCTTAGTTACTGCAGAACAATGCTGCTCATCTTCTGATCAATGCTTTAGCTCCTCTGTTTGTTTCACTGGATGCTTTTCACTGCCAGTGAGATAGCTGTTTCCTGTGTGCCTGAGGAAGAGAGCTATCTCCATTTTGAAATGTCTGCAGAGCTTCTCTGCACCGCAGGCCTGGGCCACAGAGCAGCTTGAGGCAAAGGTCAGGAACTGAAACGTGGCTTGTCAGTCTGTGAAAAGCTGGTCTCAAGATGAGGAAAAGTTTCATTATTCTGGAAGTTTGTGCTGGTGAGGAAAGATGGGGTTTTACTCCCTACTGACTAGGTTTTCCTGAAATCTGACAGCTTCATCACAGGCCCCTCCATGCCTTGGAGCTGGTCCCCACCGTGCAACCTATTCCTGGCTCCGCTTTCCCCTAGACACTGCGTGTTCCAAGAGATTCTTCAGAGATTGCTCTGATGGCCCTGCACTTCATTGCGAGATGGTTTTAAATCAAATAACATTTATCTGGTAATTCTGTAGACAAAGAGAGAAAAGAATGAAATACCAGATGAAAATAATCTTGTCTGGGTGCATACTGTGGAAAACATTGCTAGGCAATGCGTACTATGGAAAACTCACCTGCCAGATGCTGAATGGTGGCATTCAGCATGCTATGAGCCAGTCCTCTTCTCAGAATCTTGTCAAACCGTCACGACACTCTAAAGGCAAAAACCACTCACACATTTTGCCTTCAAGTTCACCTGTACTAGCAGACATTTGGGGCATTTTAGGGTTGCAAGTGGGCTAGCTGAGTTAATTAATTCCTTTGGACCACATCATTCATAAAGAAGAATGGCATTCCTTTTCAGATAGCTGAGGTCTTCATTTCTTTTTAACTCCCTAAAATGTACAGACACAAATACATTTCTTTTTTATGAGCCTTCTGGCTTTCATGGTAATACGATTATAATGTTCTTTGACAACTGACATTACCAGAATATCCAGCTCATTGTTCTTAAATTATGAGGTTTCCAAACATCAGTCAACCAGCAGGACAAAGTGTACAATGTAAGTAATTATATAAACCTTCCCAATCTATATGAAGAAAGACCATGATGCCATAAATACTTATTGTCACTTATGCTTAAATACCTTTGACTCTTAGACATAATGAAAATGGACAGTCAGTTTAATGACCCTGAAAAATAGCTATGATACTTACAGAAATAGTTGATAGACATCCAGCATTTCCTTCCTTTCAGTTCATTTGTAACAGTGACAAGGTGCATGCTCAGAGGCTGCTCAGATCCCTATTCCTAACACAAAATGTAGTGGGTTTGCATAAGTAGCTTGCCAGAAAGGGAAAAAATGTCTTTTTGATAGTGCCCTATAGTGTGCCAACCCTGCCACATTGGTGTCACATGCCTCTTTTCAAAGGATAATATCAGTCCATATTTAGCTACAGAAAATAGTTTACATATTTCTTGTAAACACCATATTTTCAAACCAGAAGTGTTGTCTATAGCTGGTTAACACATAATAGTAAGAATGGCAACTCCTAAATAAACAGCATATGAGTATTTACCCTCTACCCCAATCAAGAAACAAATAGGACTTGAGAAAACGTAGGTGCAGTAGATAAGCCTAACACACAGGATTAAAGCCTGTGCCAGTAATAGGAAAATCTATTACTGTACCACACCTTGTGGCTAACTTGCATCTTCACTCACCTGTAGTTTTCATGCAGTAACCAATTTCATTATTATTTCATGCAGATCTCTCTATCCTTGTGCACAGCACATTCTTCAACCTTTTTTTCATAGTCTTACATGAAAAAATGAAAAATTAACAATACCTATACTATTGAAGGAAGTGCATGTGAATACATATGAAGAAAGAACCTTCTCTAATTAAAACATTACCAAAACAAAATTGTAATTGCTCACAATGTGTTCTTGGAAAGAGAATAAGAAAACAAATTTTACCTATGGCACAAAGTAGTCAACCAGCTGCTGGATAGTATTCAAATATTTGTTGATAAGAGCAATTGCAGAACTTAAATAGCAGAAATTGAATAGGTCTTTTCCACCCCTAAACAAAAGGAGTTGACCAGAGTTATGCCAATGTATAGCATCTATGTAAGGCATTAACCTCGATCTCAAGTGCTATCTGCACATTATTTATGCAAATTATATAAATGCACATTTATATTGGATACAAACATATTATTGATACAGATTAATTAATATCTGAATGGAAGAATGAGTTATATATACATTTATGTCAAAATCCAAACTTCCTGCCTAAAAGGCAGACCATCTGAAACCAGGTTTTGGGAAGAGTCCTACCTGCTTTAATACAGTATGAATTTTGCCTGGGCTGAGGAAAAAAATAGTTTCATTGAAGTCTACAATAAATTCATGTTGGTCAGAAGGAAGAATTATCAGATGTTTCCAAATAGATAGGAAGTGGTTTGTCCCCAGATAGCTCAATGTTTAACCAATTATTCCAACATGACTATAATGATATCATTTCTTTTATATCACTACAGCTGTAACTACAAGGAGATAAAGTATTTGTTTACTGAGTAGTCATATAAATGTGGACTATTGCCTTACCTCTTTAGTCTTTAGACCTTATTGTTCCTTCTCTGGCAGATTCCCAGAATATCCCATACAGTATCTTGCAAAATATCATCTGGCCCAAAACAAAGTTCAGTTGTCCATCTCTTCTCCAGAGCTCATTAAACTATTTGTCCAGAATACATTTCTCACTAACACCCAAATATTCTAAGAGTTAAGAATCAGGTCTCTAAAAGGCACCACTATTTTTAGATATTACAAACTCCTATTACACAGTTTCAAAAGTATTAGCCTTATCAGCTGTTCTTTAATGGAAGCAGCACTTATACAATTATGTCTGCCTTCTCCTAAAAGCTTGCAATCTATACAGTGAGGAGAAAAACCAACAACCCTGAAATGCTTGCTTTTCTTTTCCACCCAGCATTCTTATTTCAGTAAAACTGCATTGTACACTAAATGGCAACAATTACTACATGCCACTGAAAGGCCAGACTGTAACCATTATTTTTCCAGCTTGCATTAAAATTTTAGCATAGGTACCTGAGCAAAACACAGGTTTGCAACTGCCACAACAGGAGCACTGTATGCAATGTTCTATTAAACTAATAAAGATTAGTAAAGTAAGTGCAAAGTTGTATAATGCTGTAGGGCTAGTAAAACGTCTTCTAAAGGTATAGCACATATGATGCTGTCAGCCTATTGACTGGTGTGAGATAATAACTACTTTTCCTGCAACCTAAAAATACTGAGCTTCTCAGAAGTCCCAGCTCATGGTGAGGTAAATGACAAATATCTGGACTCAGGAACAAGTCTTTACTCCCTGAGCATCTGGAACGTTAGTGCAGGGACTCCAGAAGATGGAGAAATGTCTGTTGTTTTTTTTGTTTTCTTTTCCTTGCACAGAAAGGCACATGCTAGGTATGGCTGAAAGCAAGTCATATTAAAATGAGGAGCATGTTTGCTCTGCTTACGACGAAGCAGGAAACCCAAAAGACATATCCCCCGTGTAGAGGGTAGCAGTTAAAAAACTTCCATCAGTACTTTCTACTGCAAATAACCTTACCATAGATATATTTACTAGATTGTTATTTTCTTATTAAAATCACTTGCATTCCTCTTTAGAAATGTAATGATATTTCTAAATGTGAGATTAGTTAAATTATCCTAAGTTAGTCTTAAATTTTGCTTATGAAGGAGGAGCTGCATTTGCTTAGTAAGGCACTTTAATGAGTAACTCCTCATTATTATAGTTATATCTTGGTGCAAGGAGCAGACAGAAGCAGTGCACAAGGAATCTATGAAAGACAGGCCTTTTACCAGGGTTCAGATGACTTCAGAGGATTCATGCCAGAACAGCAACACCTATGACACTTAATTGCATCCAGCACAGAGAGCAGGTTGTGAGAGCCATTCACCTTACACTTTCCTTGCTCTTTTGGAGCAACTGCATCATCAGCCTAAAGCCAGAGAAATAGCTGAGATAACCCACAGGTCCTGGCTGTGTCTTTTCTTATTATCGCACCTATTCAATCTGAAACTGCAGTCACAGTTGAGTATGGGACAAGGTGTAGAAAGCCAAGTCTCATAAAGACAAACCAGTGGTGCTTCAAAAAGCTGACAATACTCTCACTTCATTTGAGCTCAGCACTGAACTTGGGCTTTTTCAAACCATCGTGACTCATCTCTGCAGTCACCTAGTTTCAAAGTGCTTGCTTCTGTGTTTATACCAGCCTTACTAGAGCACCACACAGGTGTGAGACAGCTGTGGGTCACTCTGTCTGAGTGCTGCCACTTGTTTCCATGCCCTGCAACCATACCACACAGAACAGGTTAATCACTAAATCTCAGAGCTCTCTTCAAGGCATAAACAGAGTATTGGGATTTCCACCAGAGAAAGGACCAGAAATTATAAAAAAAATAAAAGTAATAACAAATACTTCTCGAAACTACCTTCAAAAGTGCATCCCGCATTAACTTAGCAGCATGATCAGTTACTTGTTTTGTATAATATGGATGTGCTTGTGTATAGGCACACTGTCCAAATGTCAGAGGAAAAGCTGACATGAGTTAATATCCTAATGTTCAATCTATCATTCATGGAGCAGAACTCTGTGCACTAAAAACACCTTTCACCATTAAGGAAAGCAATAGCAAATTGGCTGACTAGCATAAATGCACAACTGTGTTGTCTCTTAAGACCTATTATCATGCTTTCCAAATGTAGTTGTTCCACTTGCTAAATTTATGAATTCTCCTAATTTTTTTTATATATAAATCTTGGCACCTCTATCACACATGCCATGATTCCCAGTAGGTAGGAAAGCCCTGAGCAAATATAAAATGAACTTTAAAAAAATATATGAATCTGGGGTAAAAAAATACAGCAACCCAGAAATGTAATTAGTGTTGGTAAGAGTCTCAAATAAACTTTGGACTGGGAAATGTAAAGAATTTAATCCAGTGAGATTTTGTTATGCCTTGATACAAACTACATAAAGCAAATAATAAATTAGTCTTTCCAATCTTTCAATTCTAAAATAAAATAGTGCCCTACTTTTGATATAGAATGAAAAAAATGTATATTGATGTTCATATGCTTATTCCCCTTCTAAAAGTAATAATAAATAATCAGACCACACTGAAATTCCAATGTGCCAATCATCAGCTGAATTCAAGAGACCCTTTCCCATGAAAAGGCAAAGAAGCCCTGGCACGAGTCATTTCATTGACTTAAATAGAACCACTTGAATAAATGAGAAACTCCCAAGTGGGCCAGAGCTTTCTCAGCAATGCATTGTAAATTATAAAAAGATATACTGTACTGTATCTGTGCCATTAGGCATAGTTCAGCTGTTGAAAATTGTACTGTTGTTAACTCTTTTATCATCCAGTGAGAATGTATCTAAGATAATGAAATCATGCATTACCCTTTGAGATTTATAAATCTGACACCATATGCAATGTCTGCTCTCCGTTCTTTAAATTAATATAGAGAGAGACAACTCTCTGTATGCCAAAAATCTTTTCTCTCAGCTCTCCATAATTTTAGAGGTCATTTAATGAAGAGAGTCACGATTTGATAGAATCGTCCTCCCATTGTAACTAATCTAATAAGCATCTAACATTTTAGGTAGTACTGTGCTATCTGTATTACAGCTCAATGAGGCTGCCACTTATCCCGAAGACAAAAACCAGACTGGCAGGGAAGCAGCAGTTTGGCTTAACTTCACATATTCACCTGTTGGAGAATTTCAAATCACTCTTCATATCTTTAGTGAGCTCATTCATTCAGAAGAAACAGCCTGGGTTTGGCAACTGATTTTGGGAGTACATAGTTCTCTGATGTTCTAGGGAGTAGTAATTTGTGCCTTGTAAATTATACAAAGTACCTATCAGCAATAAATAGGTAAATGGAAGAGAAAGTCAGTAGTGTTTGAATGAATGTACTAATGAAGATTTCTACTCTGATATTTTAATTGCTTCCCTCCAATGCATTCAAAGGGCATTCAAAACATAGGTTTTTTTAAAAATAATAGTGAAAACATAGACCCTTTTCAACTCCCTCTGCTTGATCAACCAAATCAAGTTCAAATGTTATGTATTCACTACATTATTATCAGCACAAATCCAAAACATAATCTCATACTAGCTACTATGAAGAAAATTAACTATATCCCAGCTAAAACTGGTACACCTATCTTTTCCCATTTTCCACGACCAGCACTGCATAATTTTTCCGTTTCCAAGATAATATTTGTAGTGCTTTGATTCTATTCTTAACAATTTTCCTGGTGATTTATATGATGTGCACATGAGCCTCCATTAGTGGGTATGTTTTGCCCAGCACATAAATACTACCTATAGTTTCTACTGCTTACAGGAATCCTTTTTCAGGGCTTGATCCTATTTACAGAGCAAAGCAGCATTTTTTATAATGACAGGAGGACAAGAGGAACAGGTTAGCAGCTGTGTCCAGCTTGCAGCTCTCTAAATCCACCTGTAAGGTTTACGACAGAAGATTGGAGGTTTTCAGCTAATGGTTTCATTCACAGCTCATTACTCCAGGATTTTATAAGAACTTTTGAGGAAGAGGCTATGGATTTTTTTCTGGAAGATGTTCACAGCCACTTTCACGTGGTGATCAGTCCTAGGATGGAGTGAATTTTGTTTCAACTCACAGCTGTATTCCACTTTAAACAGTTTACTGAGCCCTGGGCAAAGACCCAGAACTCTGCAGGTCACTTTACTGCTACTACAGAAAGTAGTGGCTGAACCATCTTCCCTGGAAACCTCAAAGAGATTTGTCTTGAAATTTCTGATTTTCAGAGTTTTTAAGAGGCTACTGGTTTAGTAAGGACAATGAGTTCTGTCCTTCAACTTGTTTTATAGATGCAGGTCTCTCTTCAGTAGGTTATAAATTAAATTCCCCAACACACAGAGACTATTCAGTAATTCATCACAGCTTTTTAATCATAACTCACAGTATGTGAAATAGTTCTCCACAGGAATGAAGGATTTTCAGAAAACAAAGTACAGATACAGGTTATTCTATCTTTGAGCAAAGGCAAGACATGATGGCCTCTTGAAGGCCTTTTAATAATTTGTTTAAAATATTTACTCATTTTTCATCCAGTATATTTTGCAAATAGAAGACTTCAAAGACTACTGTTTCCCAATAGTAAAAATAATCATCAGACAGCTTACTTTCAAACTGGAAGATGTTACCCAATTATCAGACTCATCAGGACATCTAACCAGAGGTTTGAAGCCTGTAATAAAGATAATCTGCAAGACAAACCCTTATGCACTCACCACTCACTGTAGATGACTTCTGCTGTGAGCCACTTCTATTTCTTTTGATAAGAAACTTCCCTGGGAGACGAAATAACAGGTATGCCTACTTACATGCTGATTGTCTCTATCAATTCACTGAAAACTGTGGGAGACATGCAGCACAACAAAACTGCTTACAACAAACAGCTTGTTAAAGAAGCCTGCATAACTTCCCTCTTATTTTGCACTCACTTCCCCACGTACTCTCCTCTGCCATGTAAGTGAAGCCCCTAGATTACAGGGAAGGAGGCCAGGGAAGGTTTCATAAAATCTAGGATGCTAAACCTCTGAATTTCTAAATTGTCTGCTTCTGAAGCTTGAATTCGGGCAGCAGCCAGCTCAAACTCAAAATCCACCCACAGATATTTTTATCAGTGCACAAATTGAAAGGCAATATGGAGACAACCTGCTTTAGGTAGACAGCAGAATGTATAGCAGAAGACAAGAAACAAGGCACAGCTTCAGGGAATACCCACTGGTGGTGACTGCCTTCCCTGTGGATGGTGCATAAGTTATTTCTTCCCAACCTCATTCAAAAAATGTCATATAAATTTGAGGACTGAAATCAGTACTACAATTAGAGAGAGAAGGGAAGGAAAGCATTATATTACCCAGACTAGACTGCTATAATTTAGACAAATCAAGGCATTCCAGATGATTTGGTATTGAGGGGAGGATTGCTGGTTTGTTTAAAGAAGGGAACGAGTTCTCAGCATTTATTATTTACTTTGTACTTTATTTACATTGATATGCACAAATTATTACATTAAGTTCTTACACCTGCAGTGCTTAAGATCTTTTGCCTGGGATGGCTATAAAATAAAGTTAAACCTAAATAGCTTTTGCTGTTATTAATCTTAAAACACAATTTGGCTAAAATATCCTGTGTTTGCCTCAAGATGATGCTGTGTAAAGACTATTTAAAATGACATAGACTCTCTTTCCTGGGGACCTCCTGATAGCTCCTGACATTTCAAACTCGTAATGTACAAGGCCAGTTTGTTTTGTTTGTGCAATTAGTTATGTTACTTAGCAATACAAAAAGTGCCTTTTCCACTAAACTCAAGGGAATAAAATATGCAGAATTCATGAGATACAAAACACATAAAAATTCATTTCCTGAGCAAAAGCACTGCAACATTGTATAGCAAAAACTATTACTTTTTTCATTGTGTTTGTAATAAAGAACTCAAGCAACCATGCCCTTCAGGGCTAGGCTTCTCACCACTTCACTTGAACTCAGGCTCAGCATTCAGCCATGGTATGTGAAGTTAATTACTCTGGGCATTGGGGCTTCGAACAGAAGAATGACCCTATTTGCAGCTCCGTGTACTATGTACCACGCTACAGTGAATTCTTTCAGTACCTACACATTGCACACTCAGTGACTCTGAATGGAGTAATAATTCTAGCACTCTGGAGGAAAGCTCAGCTGTCATCTCATTTTCTCAGGGACACTTGTCTTCTCAGGTAACCATTTAATGGGGGCTGACATCAGTCCACATTCAGTCACTGTCACCCTCCCAGTTCAAATGGCATGAAAATACAAGGGTTGCAACTTTCAGAAACCATCATGCAGGAGGGAAGGCTTGAGACAATTTCTGAGCATGGATCCTATCATACACACACAGAATCACACACAGAATCG
>NW_010187176.1:0-6510 GCF_000695765.1 Mesitornis unicolor | reverse complement strand
CCTGCCCGGGGCTGCGACACTGGGGTTTGCGGCCGGGGGCGCCCGGTTTGCTCAGAAATGCGAGCGCTCGGAGCGAGGGACTGGGTTTGATTTAAAAGACGCAGCGGGAGTTGGCAAAATTCACAGATCGTGGGGTTAATGTGGGTTAGAACGGAGCTATTTGTGATACAAAAATACTGCGTACCAAATACACACATCTGATTCCTTTTAATCCCAGCTCATTTTTTGCAGCATAAATCACTTGGTTAAAATGAACGGCTAAAACAGCTGGTTTAGACACTCTCAAAACTTACAAAAATCTGCTGCTTTAGATGCTCAAAATGAGCAATGCAAAGCACTAAGTGCAACCAGTCTTACAGGAGAGAGGGAGAAGTAAATGTGGTTTTACCTCTAAGCGCCCATCACAGGCTCCACCGACCCAGGCCGGGCCTGCAGCTGAATGCAACATCCTCTGCGTTTCCCTTCAGCTCCTCCAGGCTGGACTTCCTCAGCTTCAGAGGGGAAGTGTCCCTCCACAGGATCCCTTCTCTAGGTGCACCCAGGTGCCCAACTTATTTGTGGCCAATTAAAGAAGATCAAAGTCAAATTTTCCTCCCAGTGAGGAATGGAAGTGGAGCAGGTAATTTGCAGTGCATAACTGATGCAATCATGGCCCTGCAAAGGGCTGTGTGGGGCAGCTGCAGGGTGGTGGGGCACAGCTGGGGCGCACTGATTTGACCCATGGCTGTGCAGTGCCTCTGCAGGCAGCTGCCACCACTCTCATTTTGGACCAAAGGCCTCTTGTGCAGCGATGTCTTTCCTCGTCATTTTCTCCCGCCTGTGAAATTGTGCCTGGCTGCCCTTCAGCCAGTGCTGCTCACCTGTGCCCAGGAGGGCTGGGGACACTGGGACAGGGCTGGGGACAGGGCTCCTTCCAGCATGCGTGTTCCTGTGCCACCCCAGTGACGGCTGCCAAAGCCACCCCAGGCCTGGCTGGGCCTCATCCCTCCTGAGGACATGCAAAACCTCTCAGGAAACATCAGGAAGAACCAAATCCCCCTTCCTCGGCCTCGTGCCTGCAGCCCTCAGCAGTGCTCCCTGGCAGACGAGGAGCGCTTCCAGAGACAGCAAGAAAAGCCATCAAGGGTGTTTCAGAAATCAATTGAACTGTACCCTTATTATTTAAGTGAATGCCATCACAAACTGTAGCATTGGAGGCAAAAAGACACTCATAGTGACAGCTTAATTCACTACCAGGAGAACCCTCCATGCCTCAAATTTGGGGCACCATCACTTCATCCCAGTGTTTGCTTCATCTGTGCACTGGTGGTTATCTGTATCTGCTTGTTGGCATCAACACTGCACAAAAAGCAGATTTTAAGTCCTTGCTGAGATGGGCCTTCACGTGACCATTTTTTTACACAGTCTAGGTTTTTATCTGCTTTGGTAGATGCATTTTTTTGGGGGGTTAGTATTTGCAAACACTCTCCAGAAATCCTACAGCCATCTCTTCTGGCTCTAGGTACCGCATGGTGAATCTACTGGTAAAGCCCAGGTGAAGAGACCGAGGATGAAGGCTCATTCCAGCCTGCAAACCCTCTGACAATTAAACATACTGCAGAAAGGGCACAGGCACATTCAGGCTCCCTATTAGGGAAAACACTCATGTGCTTAGTTTTAAGCATGTGGTTAAATCCATTCTTCTTTGCAAAATCTTTGAGACATAAGCACATGCCAAAGTGCATTCCTGAGTAAGGATGCTTCCCTGAACCGAGGCCATAATTCATTAAAATCCAAGGTGCATTTATCCTACTTTTTCCCGTGAGCAGGGATGTGAAAAAAAGGGAGGGGAAAAGAAGAAAACAAGCAAAGAATTAATTTTGATTTGAAACTGATCTATGGTGACAAGGGGCATTTGGTTTTCTTGAAGTAACTAGAAGTGGGAAGTATTTCAGAAGATATCTAAATAAATCTTTTTAAAAGGGTTTCTCTCTCTCTTTCTTTCTCTCCTTTTCCCTCTAATTACCCATGTCTGGTAGTCTTGGATCTCAACCCCTTGTTATTTAAAATACATATTCATGGAACTATATTTTACAGTTGCACTGTTCTGGTTACAAAATAGCTTCTACTTTTCTAGGACATAATTTCATTTTGTTTAGCCAAGAATTCATTAAAGAAGCTATAAATAACCTCCTTTAAATATTTAGCCGTGAATAGAGGGTGGACTGGCATTGATGGCTTATTTTAGTACTAATGCAATATGCTTTAAAAAAAAAAAAGTCTGCATTTGAGCATGAATCAAGTTAATCATTAACACTTTCAATGCGATGCTCAGGGTCTGCTTAAAACAGAGATTGCCCCTCCCAGCTGGCGAGCTTTGGGTGCAGGAAAGCTGCACAACTTTCCTCTCAGATTTTCTTTCAACAAAACCATTTGCTCCATTATCGCAGAGAAAGCGCAGCCCCATGGTTTTGGGGGGCTGCTACCACAGGCAGGGACCCAGCTCACCGCCCGTTCCTGTCCTCCCACTGCCACAGCTCAGCCAACATCTTCTGCCCATGAAACCACGCCACCTTCCCACACACACAGTGGAGGATGGCAGAGTTAGATGAGGTGCAGCATTTTATAAAAGTTACCTCAGAAAAAGAAGTAACAATGCCCCTACCTCCCTTTTAAGCAAGGAGAGGGAAAGGTGTCGAAAAAGGGCGAGTTGGTGGCTCTGTTTTCACAAAAGAATCTGAGAGCAAAGGATGCGAGCACAAGTCGCGTTTATTGTGGGGGAAGGTGAGGAAACAGCGTTAGCTGACGCCTTGTTCATGGATGGCCAAGATTTGGAAAACCAGATGCTGGTGGCTCTCAGGCTGCATGTTTACAAAGCCACAGAATTGCGGCCAAGAGCAAATCCTTCCTCACACCTCCCAAAGGTTTTTGCCTCACTTTTTATGCTGTGGGTTGATGATGTCAACTGCAGACCAGTGTCAGCTTAAGGTACTCCAGCTCCTCATGCCCTCTGCCAATGATTTCCCTTGTCTTTACTCAACACATCACCCCTCTAACTGTGCTGACAAAGACATGCCGAGAAAAGCTCACTAGCTTCAAAATAACATCTACAGCTACTGGGAAAAAACCCCAAACCCAAACCATCACCTATTATCATTCAAGGGGTGGCCCCAACAAAAGCCATGTCAGCACAGGGGAGGGGACAGCAAGAGGACAGGCAGGAGCTGCTGGGCAGGGGCTCCTAAAGCCAGAGTTGCTCTCAGACAACAGGATACACAAAACTGTACCCTGCGTGCTGCAGTGCTGTTGCATTTTGAAATAAAGTTGAAGCATTAAGACATGTCCCCTTAGTGCTGACTCCCTCTGGGCATTCCCAAGACAATTACAATGTTTTCTGAGTATACAAAAGAAGGAGGAGATTTTGTAATCAGAGTCCGAGTTTATGCTTCTCTCCTTAAGAGCATTCAGTTTCCACGGACATTCATTAGCAGAAGGTTAAAGCACAATGGCAGAAGAGAATGGACTGCTTTTATGTCCATGTGGTAGTAAACACTTCAAGCTACAAATGCAAGTTCAAAATAAAAACCTCTCAGCATTGTTTCCAAATTAGTAGTAAAGCAACAAAAAACGCACAACTTTCACAGCTTTTTTACTGAAAATTTAATTTTACAAAATACCCTTTTCCATCAAAGAAACTTCCCTGCAATGTACATGGACCCAGCGTTTTATAGATCTGTACAGTGAGATATCAGAGAGGTTTGAAAGAAGGAAAAAAACTTTTAGCAGACACCTAGTTGCAAAACCTACAACAATGTGAATACAAGTGTGTCTTAAAATGCTAAAGCAAGTAATGTAATATAATTGGTGAATCTATTTGAAATGTGAAAAGTTTCCTTAAAATGGTCCATATGGTATGTAGAACATCACAGCTGGCACAAAACTGCCTGTATTTAGGTTTAAACACAAAAACAATGTATGTAAGGAACAGTTTTTGAAAAAGAACCCAAGTGCTGCTGTCGTAAGGCAAACATATACAAAGGTGCTGACAGCACGCAGGGAAATCGACAAAGTAAGATGAATACTCAAGTGTTCAAACACTGACCTTTTTTTTTTTAAAATGTTGCCAATAAACGTTTAAAAGAATAACCAATGCCAAAATAACACAGGACACCCTTCTAACTACCTGGGTGTCACGCGTACAGTTTTACATCATCTCAACAAAGGTGAAACCGGGCAGGGGTGCCCCAGCTCCAGCTGGCCAGGCAGGACCTAGTTAGTCTGCTGCATTCTGGCAGCTTTGAATTTCGAAATCCTCTTTGTCATCTCTTCTGATGCTTCGGACAAAACTTCCTCTGATTTGCGCTCCAGAATGGTCGGCAGGACTGGGTGAGCGATGACCGGGTGTGGTATTAAGGAGGGAGACAAAGGCTCCTTTTCTATCACGGTTCCGGAAAATGCCTACAAGAGAAGAGAATACTCAAAATGAGCTAATAAAATGCAAATGTGAAGCTATGCCCATAAGGTCATTACCCTATATTAGCCTGATTAAGATTGTTATTTCTTTTAATCAAAAGTAAAGAAATATCTTTAAATCAATGATTGTTCCTTGCATAAGTAACCAAATCGTAATTAACCTCAAAATATAGCTTGTTCAGAGATGACTGAATGAAAGACAGTGTCTTAAAAGTACTACTTAATCTCATTCCTACTGCATAAATGATGTAAAAATTTCCTTCCTCACTGACACATGCTCGAGAAATAAAACAGCTGATGTAATATACAGTTTCACTGTGGACACGAAATTGAGAGACTTTGCGAAGTTGGAGTATGTCAGCATTTCCATCATACGTCATATTTTATGACTTAATATATTCTAATTGCATCAAGCTGAAACAGTGCATACAAATTGGCAAGCACATATTTTGTTTGTTCCTTTCTCCTTACCAAATATGATCAAAAAATGGTGAAAGCAATTTATACTTAAGAGAACAGCAAACTTGCTTCCAACTGTTTCTCTCTATAAAAGGTCTAATAAAAACTTCCAATGTTTAAAAATGATAATTTATATGCAGCTGATTATATGACTTAATTCTTTTTAACTCAGCTAAGAAATCACCGTAATTCTTGGAAAACATTGGAAAAAAACAACTTAGAACTACTTTTCATAAGCATATTTGAGAACAAATCACCCTACCATGTATTGAGAACAGAAAATTTAGAATGTGTAAGGAGACAAGGGGAAGCAGTTTATGTCCAAGGTTTGATGCTTACACTGGGCAAAAAGGAACACACACCAGATTTTTTAATTATGCTTAGTTCTGCTTTTTCATAACGCAGTTACTAAGAAAAACAACGCAAAACAAACCAGCCATTCTTTTCTTGCAGGACCTGCAAAAAGCAGTGGTTTTTTGTTTTCTGCTCCAATAGCCAAAGTATGCCTAATGCCGTGCCTGTGCACAACTCTGCCGTTCTAACAGCATGCACAAAAACAGGTAAGCAAAACACAACCTAAGAAGATCGTGGTAAAATTAGAAACAAAAAGAAGAAAGTTAGTGTGTTGCAAATGGTAATGGAGAAATAATGTATTCAAAACACCCACAAAAACAACCAAATCAAAACAACAGCATGCAAAAAGGCATAGCTTTAACTGGAGTGTTTTGCTCACTCTCCTTCAGTTCCTTAGAAAATACATTACACTGTAGAGAATAATCATGCTGTATTCAGAAAATGGACTAATGGGTAACATCTGAAGTGTACGTAGACGTTTTGTAAAAATACAGCAAATATACTCCAGAAAGTACACAACGTGAAGTGCTAACTCTACAGACAGATCTCCCACCATGAATCTTCACATCCTGCCTGGATTCATCCACAGCCATATGAAAAATGATGATAAACAATTTCTGAGGAATTTTCTTGTCAAAAATGATTTTTCTAAAAGTGTTTTCATTGACCTTGCCCATTGTATTAGGACCTACTAAAACCTCAGTTTTTATTTAGTTTGAAAAAATTAGCGTAAGTTCTTACAAAATAAAAATGAAGACTACTCTGTGCTATGAATTTCAGAGCAGTGGCTACATTTAACTCTTGTACTCATCTGGTCACTAAGGAACTGTACACTTTCCCTTATGTCACACACACTCTTCCCTTTATGATGAAACCCTGCACTTGCCAAATGTGTGAAAACTGATTTGTTTGGGATCACTGATGGCCTTACTCTGGAATGGGATAAGGAGAACGTTTCCTTCCACAGGGCAATTCCTCTGCCTTTGGAAAGTCCAAACAATCACTCAGCTGATATCTGTGTCTTTTAAAACTTAAAAATACCACCTGGAAACTGGCTGCCTAGTGCTGTGAACCAAACTATTGATAAAACACAGGTTACAGGGAATTCATCCCTTCCTCTCATTAACTATGAAGCGCAGATTTTTCCTTTTTTCTTTTTCTTTTTTCTCTCTTTTCTTGGATCTTTATGGAAAAGCTTCAGGTCCAGGAAGGCTTCAGGATATAACGAGGTGGATGGATGATGGC
>NW_010187175.1:0-12286 GCF_000695765.1 Mesitornis unicolor | reverse complement strand
GGAGGGGAGCTCGGCCCCCATCCCCGGCTGTCCTCAATCCCACTTCCGTGCAGTAGCTCATAGCGTTGCCCACACTGCTGGCCTGGGAGCCTGCTTCTTCCCTGCCGTTTCCCCATCAGGCTGGTGAGCCTGCTCTCCTCTTTGTTTCTCTCGCACCGTGGTTGTAGCCGTGGCACCAGTGATGCTGCGGAGAGAAAGCTGGGGGAAATGACAGCCACTTTTGTGAGAGCTGCAGACATAAGGAGACCAAGTTAGGTTAGGTCTCTGGCCCTGTTTCTGTGTGGAGACAGTGCAGAGTGGTTGTGTTATGCCGGGTAAGCTGCTGCTAGGCTGGTAGAGACAGCACTGGTTCGGTCTGTCCTTTTGTCTGTATCGTTGTAGCCTACTGCTGTTACAGCCACTGACCTTGGATAGCCACAGTGCGGCTGTGTCTTCTCTAGGTCCTCACGTTCCCTCATAAATAAAGGGGGATAGGGGTGAAGCAGGATTTGCTTTAGGTTCCTGTGTGTGCAACACTTGGTATTGCCCCAGGCTGTTCAGCTGTGACTCCTCGAGAAATAACTTACTGTGCTGTGACCGGTGCTTCCAAGTTCAATCCACAGTTGGCAACTGGAAAAAAGTGTAAAATGGTGTGGTTTCCTGCCCCTCAGCTATGAGGTCTGGCCCTCTGTATTGGCCTTGATCAGACTTGGAATAGAGTCACTCTACTATCAGTTCAAAGTGACTGTTGTCAACACACCTGATAGCTTCAGTCACGTTAAATGAGTAACTTTGAAAAGTCAAGATTTGGCTTGTAAAGTTGGTTACACATTCTTATTAAAAGTTGCATGTTTTTCACTTATGCTTTAAGATTTAATTTAAGCAAAGAAAACTTGAAAGCCAAAAGCTGTTCTACCAGGATATATAATCCACAACTTCTTAAAAATGGAGGTTTCTATAAAGATACACTACCAAATATTTTTGGTCTAGTTTTAAAAAGTAACAAAATGTATCAAATGTTTGTTTCATTAAGAACTCCCGCAGTGAGTGTGGACAGAGGTAGTAGAGGGAAATTTTCTTCAGAGCTTTCCATGCTGCATGGATACCATGAGCCTGTCAGTCCCACCTGAAAACCTTGCATCCGTCCAGACAGCCTGGGAAGCATGTTTGTACCTTGATAAATTCGAAATCGGGATCTATCTCAGGAGCACGTTTTCGGTGGATTTCAAGGTTTTGGGTTTTACTTCCGTGTCAGCAGCAGAGGGAGCCCTGGTTCCACAAAAGAGCATTTGTTACTAACGCCATAAACCAGCGGAAGAAAAGAAGTCGGGTGGGTTTTTTTTTGCTGTGCAGTATGTTCTCACAGATGAAGCTTTAATCTATATCGTACATCTCTGCTGCTGTAAATTCATGCTCCATTATACCACCATATGCTTTGCTTCAGTCGGGGAAAGCTGCAATAATCCTAATACTTCATCTGGCTTTATAGATATTTGTGTTGCGTGTTTGATTGCATATTGTTTGCTCACACACTTAAAGGTTATGTCTTAATAAGTTGTTTTAAATAAGTTTATTAGCAGTGAGCTGGCAGTTGATGAGTTTTTATGTTCTGAGAAGGTATCATTATTGTCAATTGCAATATGAGATTCAGGAAGCAAAAAAGGATAATTTGGTTCATTACAGAAATCTGGAGCCATGTAGCACAGTGCTTTAGGTTGTAGGTAATTTTTGGCTAGTCAGCTGCCTAGTCTCTTTTTCATCTGCTCAGAGGTATACATCATTACCTCTGCACACTGGACAGCTCTTAACGTGAAAACATGAAAGAACAGGTACAGGTTTTTTCAATACTGGTTGAGTTGCTTTATAGCAATTGAATTCCCCTAAGTTGAATGATGTTTGAAAACAGGCTTTGTTGTTTGGCCAATGAGGGCTTAAAAGCCAAAAAATAGGATTCTGTTGTGGTAGTGAAGTTTTATATAGCATTGTGTGGCTACAATTGTGTCCTACCTGAAGTGTCAGGTGAGATTTCACAGATGTGAGTATCAGCAAATTCAATAGGAGTTAAAATTAATGTAATTGAAAGGTAAGTTTGATTTAAACATAACCGATGTGGTAACAATTCTAGTATTTTTATCTTTTAGGATACCCAACTGCCTTAAGCTGTTTATTAACATGACCTACATTGTTCTAGAAATACTGCACCTTACATATTCTGATATACTAATAGCATTAATTCTTCCCATTATCAGTCACATCAAACCTTGCTAAATGACACGAGATTGGTTGTTGTCTCATAAACGTAGATTGGTGTAGCCACACTGAGCTCACCCAAACGTTACTCAGTGTTTGTCAGCTAGATTTTGTCTGTCTTGTGGTGTTGTTAGCAAGTCAGTAGTTTTTGCTGAATGCTCACAACATTTGGTACTAGGGGTTATTATATACACACTGTTGGTGTGACAGCTGCTGGGGGGAATAAGCAGGTAAAGATTACAGACAACAGGGGAGAAAATTATTTTTAAGGTCCCTTCTAACCCAAACCATTCTGTGATTCTACAGTTCTGTGGAAATGGCAAGGCTAAGCATGAAGAAGAGGACAGCTGATGTGTCAACTGAGACCCTTCATAACAGCAGTAACGTGGGAAGTGACAGTCTCTCTTGTGAGAATGGGAAACTGGAAATGTTCATACTTGAGTGCATGTCCATTTGTGTTCCATTCCAGTGGTTAGGGTTTCATGTTTATGAGATGTGTGTGTGATCCACTCCGTGATCTGCTCTATTTGAAAATTCAGGTTCTGGTCACACAGATAATATTCAGGCTAATGGTTAAGGAAAGAGGACAGTTCCCTAAAGGAAATGTTTTGTTACTCTGTTTGTTACTGTGATTCATTCTTTTTCTATTATAGCTATGTAATTTAGTGAAATTAATCTAAAAATTATTTTCCAAAGTCTTCTAGCAGAATTTATTTTTTTTTAATGGATGAAAAATGGTTCACTCTGGCATTAAGTTAATAATATTTCGGTAATGGCTGGAGAAAAATCATATTTTGAAGGGGAATACTCTGTATTCTTTAAGAATGCATTTGTCAGCTGTGAAAGGTGCAAGTTGGGTTGCAAGTAATAATGCACCAAACGCACATTAGTAATTTAGTAGAGTGACAGGAAAAGTTATCGGTACAGTTTGAGGTACATAACAAGTTCAAGGATATTAATTTTGATAAGCAAGTTCCTTCCCAAGCCTTTTGAGACTTCATTTCAAGCACTAGAGGGCTCAAGAAATGTTTCTGATTATTTTCCACAAGGTTTTGATCACTATAAATAGCGTGCCTCTTTCAGTAATGCTTACATTAACCTCAGAATCGTCCTTAAAATGACACCGTGGTGTCGTAATGACAGAAGAATGGCAATGCATGAAAAAGCTAATGAAGAAAGCATCTCCTTCCTCAAGCAACTGTAAATAAAAGAAAATAAAGTACCTACAGCTATGACAACACTCTGCCAGCTCTGTGTTTAGTATTTCTATTGCCAAAGTAGTGGTACTTCTAAATTTACCACGTAAACATTGCTATCGTAATTTAAAAGAAAATTAGCAGCCATTGCAGTGCCTTCAAAATAAGCATTGCAAGATTCTTCCGCCTTACAGAAACTGAATTAAGACACTTTTTAAAAAAGCAGTATCTTAAAAAAGAGAAAACGAAATTCAGTATTTGATGTGAGAGAAATGAGGGAGAACTTACATCAACAGTGAAAACTTAAATATATAATCTTGCATTGTTAACAGTGAAATTTAACCATCTGATTAGTTATATGATCACCTCATGCCTATTCCAAAGCTTACTGAAACAATAGAAAATTTCCCCTTTAATTTCCATTATTCTCTAAAGAAACACTATTTGCAATGCAACAATCTGAACGGGTGCCTCAGTAGTGGGCTCTAAATAAAGAAATACAGCCATGAGGAACATTGTGTCCAGTCTGGGTCAGGGGTTTGCAAGGATTTGTGTGCAACAATATAAAGCACAGTAGAATAGATTTGGAAATGGAATGACGTTGATGTGAGAGTCGAGATGTGAAGAGATCTCAGACTGTAAGAGACAGGAGTGAAAAAAGGAAAACTATTATTAATTACATTTTTGGAAGTAGATTTTTTTAATTACAATTTATTTCAAAGAATAAACAGCAAGTGTTTTGCAGAAATATAGTGCCATCAGATCTGAGGAGCATGCTCAAATGTTTTCTTATGGTATATGCATTTCAAGTCTGGTACTGAAGCTGTGGAGGACAGTATCTTACAGACTGCAGTAGGAACTGAATCAGGCTTAAGTCCAGCACCTGCAAAGTACTTGAGTTCATGTGTAACTTTCAGCCCATGGGAAAATGCAGGGAAATTAATATATATATGTGTATATGTGTATAATTCCTACTTTAGGATTGTCATCGCTCATGGATTGGCTCTGCTACAGAAGCAGCAATAGTTACTTTAACCTGGTTGAAGCCATTAATGTAATTTTTATTGCTTTATATGCTTTGATGCCTTAATTTTCTTAAACCTCTGCAACAAGTGTTTTTTTTCTTTCGCTTCTGAAAAATTAGAGCATGAATGCCTTTGGGTGTTTTTGCTAAAATCTTACACCTCAGATTGTTCGTTCTCTCTCTGGGTAATGTATCTGTGCCCATATGAAGCAGATCTGTTTAATGAGCTGGAGCACAACAAAGCCAACAATTCACGATCTCTGCATTATCAGCACGTGTATGAAGTGAGGGGTGGACTATGGTGTAAAAATACTTCCTGTTTTTCTTTTGGAATTGTAATATATCACCATATTCTCCTATGATAGTATATACTGCATTGTTATATTTCTACAAGATGAAGTCCTTAGTCACTTATTTGTTGGTTTGAATCATGACAAATGTTGACTATGTGGTCTTACTGTGCCTTTTTAAGGGCTTTCTTACCATATTTCAGATTGAAAGTAGGAATTAATTTGAATGGAACAATTGTGTTAACAGTCTGGAACCATTGTATTCAACCCAGCTGAGCTAGGTCAGCACTTTTGGTAAGGGAAGGTCAGGACTGTGCTTCTTCCTTAGCTGTGTTTGCAGCTGAACGTTGCCTCTTCTGAAACACATGTTCCACAGCTCCCAAGTGAATCACTGAACTATCAGTAATAGAGGGTAGACAACTTAGAAATACTTCTTTAAGCTAAACTAAGGCTGCTGCAGTGGCCAGTAGTATTGTTTTATGTAATAAAAGTAGTTACTCTCATATTTCTAAAAGTGTTCATTTAGGTTTTTTAAAACTCTTGATAAATTTTGATATGGTAATATACCCTTGTTATCTGTCAAAATTAATTTTTGTTTTAAAAAAACTCCAAAACAACCCCAAACAAAACTTTCCATATCCTTTGAACTTGATAAATTTGAAGTGTGGCTCTATTGAAAGCTACTACCGTGTAAAAATCAAATGCATTAACGTAGCAGTCCTCTCCTGTGTATCTGCTTTCTTTAGTAACAAAGATAAACTATTGCTATTTTTAACTTGCCTTTGGAAATGACACAGGCATAAGAAGTGCATTAGATTTGTGTTGATTTTGTTTTTCTTTTGTTTTAATCTTTGAGAGAAGTATTTATTGCATTCCAACTTATATTTTGCTCTAGAATCTACTTCAAATGGTATGGAACAGTATTGGTTCTAATTATTCATTTAATTAAGAGCTCGTGGAATAGAAGATGCAAGTTTAAAATGTTTAAGTTTCTCCACTTTAACTTGCTGTCCATTACCCCTCTAGGCTCCTATTTCATAAATAAAGATGAAAACAGAGAGACAGAAGAGTAAGTGGAGACCAGATTGCATAGAATGCTACAGAAGAATCACAGAATCACAGAACGTTAGGGATTGAAAGGGACCTCAAAAGATCATCCTGTCCAATCCCCCTGCCGGAGCAGGAACACCTAGATGAGGTTACACAGGAAGGCGTCCAGGCAGGTTTTGAATGTCTCCAGAGAAGGAGACTCCACAGCCTCTCTGGGCAGCCTGGTCCAGTGCTCTGTCACCCTCACTGAGAAGAAGTTTCTTCTCAAATTTCAGTGGAACCTCCTGTGTTCCAGTTTGTGTCCGTTACCCCTTGTCCTATCATTGCTTGTCACCAAGAAGAGCCTGGCTCCATCCTCGTGACACTCACCCTTTAAATATTTATAAACATGAATGAGGTCTCCCCTCAGTCTCCTCTTCTGCAAACTAAAGAGACCCAGCTCCCTCAGCCTTTCTGCATAAGGGTGATGCTCCACTCCCTTAATCATCTTTGTAGCCCTGTACGAAGGGGTTCAAAAGACTCAAGCTGGGAAAGGAAAGGTGAGACTGGGATAAAAAGTAGTGCTTACTCCTTTTTTACTTTTGTCATTTACTATTGCTTAGGTCAAGGTATGGTGAGAAAATCTGAGCTGACCTCTGACGCACTGTAGGTTTTCCACGCACACGTGAGTCAGCAGCTGTTTCAAGAAAGGGTTGTGGATACAGGACAAAATGGAACATTAAGACTGTGTATACGGAAAGCAGGCAGTCTGCTGCTTGAGCAGTCTTTTACCTAGAATTAAATACAAAATAAGTAAGAGGTGACTGCCTTCAGCTTGTCTCACCACACCTTTGTATAACGTGAGGGAAGATGATGAATCCTTCATGGAGGTGTCATTCCTTACCGATTCCTTAGGCTGTAGAAGCAAGAAAATTTCCCTGTATTCCTTTGCACAGGTTTTCCATATGTCCTGATGGCAGCTATAAACTTTGGTTTCTATTGCCAGCGATAATACACTTGAGTGTTTTTAATATGTAAGAGCTAGAAGTGGAAGTCAGTCAAATGAAAATACTAGTCTAGGTTTGTACCACTCAAGAGCTTCTTCGACTTTTAAAGGCAAAGATGAGCTAATTACTTTAAAACTTTAAAGGCAGTTTCTGCCTTTGTAGGCAGTGTATTATTCTTTATTACGCACTAAAGCCAAATATTTCTTGCAATAATTGTTGAACCACTTAGGAACAACCCCCTCTCAAATCTGGACAATCTCTGTGAAGGAGTGTTACATTGGATCCATCGGTTGCTTTTAGAGCTACTGACCTTGGCAGATGTGGGCTCCCCGATTTTGTACCAGTTGCCTGCTCCAGACCCTTGGAGACCTTAACATCCTAAGCTGTAGGGCTGCAGTCCATATGATGTGCTTCCCACAACTGTAGTATCTGGAAGACCAGGTTTCTCAGCAACCTTTTGGGCACGGCACTGAGAAGCTCACCAGAAACCTGGCTGGCTTCTGCTGGAACCTGGGCAGAATTGAATCAGATACGTTTTTTTTTGCCAAATCTGCTAATTCTGATAATGTAAATTGTGTTCTTCTGATTAGCTTTGCTGAGATGAAAAAAGTTTGGGATTCTGAAACACAGAGAACTGTGATGACCAAAACAAAAGGTACTGAAGTTTTTGAGAATTATGCTTACAAATAGGAAATACAAGCAAGAATGAATTTATTCTTTCTTCTTGCTGCATGTACACAAATGAAAAATACTCTAAGCAAGGTTTACTAAGATTTAGTGTCAGGCATATGCATTCATTGTGTTTTATGTATTGAATGCAAAACCAGCAGTCTGTTTCTCACATAGACATTTTATTAAGGGGGTTGTAGGGATGAAGCATAGTTACGAGGAAAAATGATGTTTAGAGTAGTATGAAGTCAGTTACAAAAGTCATTATTTAAAAAAGAAGTGAAATTACTCTGTGTCAATCACATAAGTAAAAATTCTGATTAACAGAAAAACTTTATCATGTGAAAACATAGGATTTTGAGAAAAGCTTTCCTGTAAAGATTTTCAAGCTGTTTCCTGAGAATATCAATAACGTAATTAATTTGGTAAGTAGTAAGGCAGTCGCCAGGGAAAACATAATATGCCAATAGAGTGTTATTCAGTGAGAATTTATTATTACTGTATTGTCTGATTTCAACATACCTCAGATTTCACTTTTTCATTTGTACACATAGTTCCTTTAATTTGATTATGAGTTATGTAGGAGGTGTTTCTGACTGCATAAGAAGTACATTCATTTACATAGGTTATTGTAATTAAAACATTTATTCTAACCTTCTTGGAATTGTGAATAGCACACTGTGCTTAACAGCAGAAAGGGCCTTCCTGCTGGTTGAAACGAACTGAAAAGTAATTGTTATAAAATACTCAAAGATATTGAAAATGCCATCAGTTTTTTAGTTTCGAAGGAAGGATTCTGATCTTAGCATGACAGAAGGTGTTTCTTTCACTCATTTGACTGCTAGATTACAAAAAGTTGTGAACTATTGTGAGAAAGCTGCATAAAGAGAGCATGGATTGGACAACAACAGCTGTACTTCTGAATAATTTAGGTTTAGTTTGCAAAATTATACAGGAAAGGATTATCGCTTGTACTTGCATTTGAGAAAATGGAGCTACAAATGTTATAAAAAGTGACAATGTACAAACCATCTAAAATATCACAGGGACTATCTGTAACTTTGGGCTAGACCCTGCAGAGCTGTGTGCCGAGATGCTTGGAGAATCATGAATGGGAAGTAAATTATGTAGAAAAAGTTTCCTTTGTCTAGAAATGCAGTGGGGCAGAACCCTGCCCAAAAGTTTAAACTAGATCTTGAGAGTAGCGTGTCAGATGTACCAGATGACATATATGTATATATCAGCTTGCTCCAAAGGGGTATATTGATTCTGTTATTGAGATATATTTATAGATATTTATAGTAAAAGGTCCCAGGGAACTTCCAGCTTCACTCTCCCCCTTGAAAGCCAACCATTGAGTATGCAGCAGTCAAGAGCAATCACTGCTTCAGGCATATTTGCCTTTTGATCAAAACCAAAGTAAATGGTGCCACTTTTCCCTAAGCCATCCCACCCTTCAGCTACAAAGCATATGTAAGCCAGGAAGAATGTTTAGCATTGTTCTTCTCTCCTGCCTCAGTGTTTACAGTGCAGTTCTGTAAGGTTAAGGCATGATTTTCCTCAGAATGTTTCTTGCTCATATTTTAAAGGAAATCTAATTTGTTAAATGCAAATTCTGCATCAAATACCTGGCATGATGTTTCTTTAAAAATTTACATTAATATTATAAATCAATAAGTTACAAAGACAATAATTCAGTAACTTATAAACACAAATTAATTTTCAAACACAAATTTTAAAAATTAATTGAAATTTAGACAGAGATAATGGTTTTGTCTTGGCTTTGCCATCGCCTGCTCACACAGGCGAACCTCAGTAACCAGCAGATCAGTTGTGCTTGGTGCTGTGTGTGACCACTAGATAGCTTTGGTGAGGTGAGATCTCTGTGAGACCTCTTTGCCAGGTAGCAATCTTTACAGTCTGTGAGCCAACTCAGGAGACTTGTTCTGAGGTATGTAGCTGTACCGTTAGAGTTGTAAGTGCTGACTTTTGCAGAGAAAAAAAGAGGGAAACTTCTAATTACTGTATTACAAGATGCACAGAGGTGGTTCAAGGCAGGAGCAAGAAAACAATTATTGCTTTAGTGTGAGAACTGGTGCTTCTTAACCAAAATTAGAGCTAGCAGAAGTAGAGTTGCTATAAATGGGAGAATGGTCTGGAATATTCAGAGAACCCTGATGTGATGTCAGCATGCGCTCTTGAACAGTCATGAAAAGGATGCAAATGATGTGTGCAGTTTATTGTACTCTTTAGATCTGCTGTCTCAATAAACTGGCGAAGTAGAAGAGCTGAGGAGCTTGTATTGTAAAGTCAGTCCCCTTATGGTCAGGACTTCAGGAGATGCGCTGAAGTAAAAAAGATTTTGACTGTACAAGTAGCCAGGGCACCAGTTTAGAGTCTCACTAATTTGCAGAGTTAGTAATAGGGTTAGAGTCTCAAGTATTTGTCTACAATTACCATAGGGCAGTGAACTGTAAAAATCAGCAATCTTTAATTTTTTTAACAAACAACAGTATAAAGTCTCTATTTTGCAAAAAAAACCACCCAAACTTGTGCAATCTCTTAGATTTTTGTATATATGATGATTAAAATAATGTAGGTTGAATGCTGCATTTGAAACCATGAATAAGGCTCATCTTTAAAGTCAGTTAGAACCACATTGGTGTCTAAATTAATTAAAATGTCTGTCGAATTTTTGATGCAGAAATGAAAGACCTTCAAAATGGAGTTCTGTTCCTGGTGTATTTTCACAGGTTTTTACAGAGAGAGATCCTAGTGAAAGTAGAAAACAGAACTCACTAAAATGATTTGATCAGATTTTGATCAAATACTGGTTGTAGATTCTTCATAGTGTGCTACTGGTTAGGGTACTGTTGGAAAAGTTCCTCCTATTCTGGAGCCATGTAAATCTTTGTGAGGAAGTTATGGGGTCTTCCCATCCCAATCTGTATTGCCCTTTTTCCTGTACACAATTCACAGACCTCACTAATTTTCCACCACAAAAGCTCTGCAGATAACATCCCATATAAGAGGGCACTTTAATACAGAGACTTCAAGGCCATTTTAACTCTGTGAGGAAAACTTCTAAGAATTTGCATTCTCTCAACTTTTTACACCAATACAACTGTAATATTTTTATTTTTTAAAAGAACATATATATTTATATTATTATTACTACTACTACTACTAATTATAATGAAGATTCAATTCTGTTAGAGAAAAGGATGAAAGATTGACACATTTATTATTTCAACCTAATCAAGACATCCGTGTCTGCATTGAAATTTAGATACAGGAACTTCTTACATCATGGGTTTTGTGTCAAAGTAGAGTTGAGAAATGATTGAAATCTCCAGCACATTTGAGGCATGGGAGAAACAGTTCCTGTTCAGTGCTATAGATTAATTTCTGTTGTTTCAGGGAAGTGGTTCTATTTTTCTGATGGGCCACCAGAGCTTCATCAGTAGCACTTTTCTACCTCAGATGGTAATTTTTCCCCTCTTTGTGCTTCAATGCACATTAAGGATAGATGTGTTATTTTTGGAGGTTCTTGTGCCTGTGCCATTCTGTGGGTGAATAGAAGAGTAATCCTGCCCTGGGCCCCAAAGAAATTTTTCAGTCTGAAATTGCTGCTGACTGTTGGTATAAAAGAGGAGGAAGGGAAGGTGAGTACAGCTACTCTACAGCTGGCAATAGTGTGCTGCTTGGTTGGAAGAGGACACACTAAGAGGCGTAAGTGGAGACAATATATTAATGTATGAAGCGGATGATTTGTATCTATCTCCTTAATTACTTGCAGGATGAAATGGAGAAGGTCACTGCTGTGGTAATAGGAGAGCACTTGGACTTTTCATTCTGAGTCTTCCATAGTCTTCCCACTTGATCCTGGACTCCCATATTCCCATAAAGGCAACCAGTTTCTAAAGAAAAATATATCAGGAAGGTACAATATTGTGTTTATAAAGTTTTTCACAGTCTTGGGCAGGAAGTATAAGGAAAATGGACTGTTTTATAAGAAGAGTAACCATTATTCACAGTGTCATAAAGTTTGAGTTATGTGACTAAAATGGAGTATCTTCTTTTTGTTTTGTTTGCTTATCACTAAACTCAGAATGATTTTTATTATTAAATAAGTGATTTATGAACTATATAAATATAGCTAACACCTCTTGAAAGTACAATTTTGTTTTGCAGAAGGAACTGCTTAATGTAGTAACTTTTCTGCAACATAACTGATTTATGTAGCTGGTTAACTTTAATGGTGAAATTTAGTTTTATTGGATGTTTAGTTTTACTCACTTATGCCAAAATCCAGCACAGTTAAATAAATATTGGATTCTATTTCTTTCTGTTTATTCCCAGAAACAATCTCTAGTTAAGCTACATTTCACCTAAAAATTTGTTTTACCTTTACAAATCTGGAGGTATTAGGGAGCTGATGAATAGTGACTAAAGATGTAACTACAGGCCAGTGACATTGCTCAAGCACAAGCTGAGGGCGAAACTGGGCTTTTACAATACTTAGCTATCCAAGAAATAGATAAGAAATCAACAAGAAAATATTTTCAGCAGGCAGCCGAGTGCTGGGAGAGCCTATTGGACACACGGGACACCCTGCAGGACATCCTCTGTGCGCTGATGCCGGTGGTAAGTGGACGAAGAACTTAACTCCCGGGAAGGATGAGATGCTTGAGGGGGTAAAGCAGACAGTGGTGATGATTTGGGCTAGCGGGCAGGTAAACCAGTTGGGACACCCTAAATCAGGCGTCGGGACAGTTTATTCCGTGTGAGCGTGGGACGCGCTCACCGCTGCCCGCAGAAGGCAGGGCAGAGCCAGTAACC
>NW_010187174.1:0-7087 GCF_000695765.1 Mesitornis unicolor | reverse complement strand
GGCCGGCCCAGCCCTAAACCACGACATCCCTGACCAGGGACTTCAAAATCACTTATTATTGACAGGATTATAAATCCTTGCTTATCCAACAACTGATTATTAATCACCTCTGTACATGGTCAGTCCTAAACTGAAATTGAACCTTTGTTTTACTTAAATTGTGAGTTCTCTGGAACACAGCTCATATCATTGCTGTTTCTGTAGATAATAGATGCACATCCCAACGACCAGTGCCACTCTCCTTTTTGATGCCATCCTTTGAGATCAGTACTAATCTAATTGAAAACAATGGTATGCCTTTATGATAAGAGTTCAGTTCACATTAAGCACTCAAGGCAACAGAGAATTGCAATCTCTTGGAAACACACTGAAAGGGTAATTCAACAGAATAACCCTATTCTGTACCCTGGAAGCACAGCTTCATGTGATTCTAAATTCTGGTGACTCTACAGACTGTTTAAGTCTTGCCTTTAAAATTAATAAATCCAAAACATAAATTCCTGGAAATTCATGTTTTCATAAGACAGAGCAATTACAGTGTTTGAAATGTATTAATTGCACAAAAAATACTTTAATATACATTTTAATGCTTAGGGAAAAAAAATGAAGTAATAAAAATACAATGTTTGGAACACTATTTAAGTACCTTCTCATTAATGCAGTTTACTACCAGTTTACAACTGAGACTAAAAACCACCAAAAGGAGCTTTTTTTTTTTTTTTGACTTTTTATTTTTTCTCTCCTTGCATAGGTCACATTCCCTACTTATTTTCAGTAAATATTTGATGCAAGTCTGTCTTTGCTGCAACTGTGAGAATGGGAAGATGAGTTCTTCCTGACATCAGTCCTTTCATAATTTGTGTTATATTTTTCATGATTTCCACATGATGCTCCATATCTTGAGAAACACAACCTGGCCAGGACATATGGTTTTCCTTATTGCTTAGAATAGGCACTAACATCTGGAGGCAAAGCAGGAGAAGTAACATTACAAATCAGTAATAACAGTAACTTTGCAATTGGTGACATACTGCTAACTGCTTCTTTACATCTGAGAACAGGTTAACCCAAGCCATGCTTCTCAGACTCATGACTATTTGAATCAAGATCAGCTACATATTTTCTTTTTCCATCAACATAAATATGTAGTTGAATCTCAGTCAAAGTGTACTGGGGATGGAAATTGTGTTTTGGGAAAGCATCACTTCTCACTCAGCTAAAAAGGAGTGCTGAGCAGCTTCAGAAACTCAGAAGTTTACACCACTTCTATTACTCCTCTCCTCCTTCCCTCCCTTCAGAAAATGGAAACAGATTGAGAGTAGGGGGAAACGAAAGCAGGCATAGTTTCATACTGCCTACACCCAGTATTTTCCTAACAGGAGAAACAAATCCTATTAGTAACACAAACCCTCCTTTCCGTTGTTTAATAGCCATCAATATATACCATTTAAAGCCAGTTTACTTGCGGGCTATAAGCTCCTATTTAAAATTATTTCTTAGAAATAGGCACCTTTGATATCCTTTGGAAAGATATTCTTTCTGTGATGCAAATGTATAACACTGATTATGAATTTTGCTCCACTTTTGCTCCATTTATTTAAAATTCTTCATCTTCTTTCATTACATAAACATTTCCTAACTTCTTTCCACATTGTTTCTTAAACCATGTCAGTCCAGAGTTCTGCTCAGGACAGCACATAGGAACGTGAAGTATGCTACTATTTGCCATGACACTTAAAATTAAGCACATACTCAAACCAAAGTACTTTGTTGAATCAGGTCCAAGCCATAGACAAGTTAATTAAAACTTCACACCAACATCCCAAGTGAGCTTCCTGGAAGAATGTCTTCATCAGTTGATGGACTTCAACCACTTCAGGTCTTTCTTAAGGCTCAAAGTATTTTATTGCCAAACATCAAAATCAATGAGTAACCTTTGAGTTACAGAATTCAGGGAGCTGGACCCTTGCTATGAACTCAGTTTTAGGGCCTAGTGCAGCTAAAGGTGTGCTGCTACATCCATACCATGTCCCAGTTACTCCTCTCCATGCCAGAGTGATTTACAAACAGGAAACTGAGAAATAACAGAAAAGGAAGTAATAAGGAAAACAGTGATGCAAGTCTGTTCTTGCACAAGTAGTTACAGACTCAAGGTTCACTTTTAGGTTCAGTTTTGCTTGTTTTGACAGTGAAGACATGAACAGCTCAAGAGCAGCCTCAGCATACCTGCTGCTTTGCAATTATTACTCAACTGCGATGCATGAGCAAATGAGCAAAATAAGACCTACAGAAGCTAACATGAGCAGCACCGTGCTTCTATGGATCTGCTTTAACCATCATACCTCTCCTGAGATCTAATTTTTTAGGCCCTTGACAGAGTGAGGAACAGTTTCTTCAGCCCTCTGAAGCCTACACTCCAGCCTCAAGCCTGCCCCTGTGCACCGCCAGCTGCTTCAGGCCCGCTCCCACGGCAGCCCTCCTCCCCCTCCAAAAAGCCTCCCTGAGATGTCTCACTTGGGCCCTTATCGTCTGTGAAGGGGCCATGCCTTACACTGCTTGGATGCTCCCTAGGGACTCATAACATAGACATTAATTTAATGAGTTTATTTGGGGCTTTATGAAGGAAGTTATTGCTCCCTTAACTTAATAAAGCCCTTGAACTTCCTGAATTCCATAAATCTGATAGGGTCTGGGTTTGCTCCAGCATGGTAAAGAGGAGCAAAACTGACATTTTGGGGAATTACCTTTCTGTTGTTGACCACTGATGTCAGGGTATGAGATGTCACTGAAGTTTAGAAACTAGATTTAAATATCAAGGCTATAAATGAAACTCCTGATGTGTATACTGAGGAAGCACTAAAATCATGTCAAAGTCTCTAAACTTTCCTTTCCTTTTTAGTCTCTCCTTTGCAAAAGCTTTTAAATATTTTAATTTTAAAATAACTTTTTTTAAGCACTTTTTGCTGAATAGTATTTTTTTTATAACACAGATGAGAAACACATGGAGAGTGGAAGTTATCAGATATTTAAGTTAAAAACTTTTGCAGTCTTCTCTGCAGAATATGCTAGTTTAGTAAACAGACATAATAGTGCTACAGATACCATTTGTGACAACCAAATCTTAGGTACTTGTTTCCATAACATCAACCAAAGGAGAGATAATCCCAAATACCCAAGACAGCTGAATGCCTACGTTAGCTTTCACAAATATCAGCTTCCTTAATAAACACAGATTTAGCAACAAACTGTGACCTCAGCTGTCAACTTCCTCTTTTCTTTATGCTACTGGCAATTTGCTCTCAGTCTTTCTCTCTTCCTTACTAATCTTTAAAAAAAACAAACCAAAATAAAAAAACTTGACCTTTCCAGACTACCCAACAGTGAATTTCAGATGCATTGAAGTTGCTGTGCTTGAAATCCTTCTCCTTTGTAGTTGATGGGAGTTTTCTCATGGATTTCAATAAAGAAAATATTTCCTTCTCGGCAGGAGAGTTGCGGTTCCATCCCTGCCCCTATTCATAACTGCTGTCTCTCAAGATCACAGCGCCGAGAAAATGACCAGCCTGAATCTGAATGCTGCTAACAAATTACTAAAAGGCAGGAAGATGAAAACTATTCTGTCATTGCCATCAGTATTTATACACAGTATCTGTAATACTGTGGTGTAAATGGCACATACACATTTATTCCCTTCTTGTAACATCAATTTTTCATGGAAATGCAGGAGTAAGAACTAAAATTGTCCTATGAATCCTGTTTGGTTGTCCTGGGCTTAAATTTGGGGTTCCTGCATCCCACCTGCAGACATGAACCACTGAATATTGGTCTCTTCCTCAATCCAAAACATAATCCTGGATCTATAATTATATACTCTGAACTAGAGTAATTCCATTTAAAAACATGTCATTTTGATAAGCCAACACTTTTCAAAATTCTGGGGAAGAGTAGCAATAAACGGTCAAAACCATGGGTGTGACTCAGAACCTGGAAAGAGCAGTATAACACTTTTACATCTGTGACGTTGCCTTTTTGTACCAATCATGGGTCCACCATAAGCCTAAAGCAGAGCTTCAAATGCAATTTTAGGGAATTTTTATTGGAAAGGTAGGAGTCTGTTTTGGATTACAGTCTCTCTGTACTTTTTCTTTAAGATATTCACGTGGACTGAGCTACAATTCAAAATGAAATATTTCATGTTATTCCTAGAACTGTTACAAGACAAAAAAAAAACCTCCAGACATTTTGTATCCAGCCCTAATTCTGAGCATCTACTACACAGTGTTCTCAGTAAAGCAAGAGGTTTCTATGCAACTTTAGACATGTACACTAAAAGAAATTGTACATACATGAATTTAATACATTTAATATGAATTTTTACTTATGTCTTATTTTTATAGTTTAATCCTAGTAACTCTTATAAGACAAGTTTTGAAACCCTGTATAAGAATCTCCTGCGATTTACATTTCAGAAGCAGCACAATTTTGGAAATGCTAGTAGAAAACTAAATACTCCTCTGTTTCTTATTACCTTCTTATGAGCTTTCCTCCTTTACAAGCTGTAAAAGCCTTTAATCATGTGACTTAATAAACTGTTTTTACACCGTATAGTCGCCAGAGAGCCAATTTGAGCATGCCTAAGTGCTGGTGTGGTAGCTTCACCATGACATTGCTCCTGAAGGAGCAGCAGTCAGTCATCGCTGCCCACAGGGGAAGCGACTCATCCCTCATCCTGCACCGTGACATATCCTGGGCAAGAAGTGCAACACCTATCACTGCATCGAGGATGGCTCTAGAGACCTGAGCATAGGAAAGAATATATATTTCATGCTGCAAACAATTCAGATGACAGCAGTCACATCCATTACATGAAAAGCAACAAAAAGAAAACAAGAGCGACATGGTACACAAGACTAAGCCTCCAGCAACAAGCCATCTCAGATGAGTCTGTAGAGAGTGGAGTAGCTACTTTTTGTAAAAAGGCACTTTTTTCCTTTCCTAAAAGCTATTTTGCATCAGTTGTCTCTGGTGCTAATTAAAAATCTTATCCTTGCTTTTGCTGCTTTATTACAAGTATTTGGCTATAAATACCTCTTCTGAAATGAATGCCACCGTATGTTTGAGTGGTGTTCGAGACAGCGCCCCAGGCTGAAGGTCTTTTCTATTTTTCTCCATTCCAAGGCACTCTGTGGTCTTCCTTACAGCACCGACAGCTTTCTGCATCACCTCACCTGGCACCTGAAGCAAGCAAGAGGCAGGTTATCGGTTTGACAGTGTCACTGCTGCACTACTGTTTAGACAGAGTAAAGCTAAGGAGAGCCTCTGAGACCACCAGAGCTCTCCAACAGCTGATGCATCTTAGAAGTCAAAATCTCAGCATGTTTTGTTGGGACCGAGTGGAGAAAGTATGGTACATAAACAGGCAAGTTGCAAATCCAACAAATGTTTTCCAGAACACCTGTACTATGTGAGCATTCATATATACCTTAATCTTCCTCCTAAACCTGCTTTTCCAGTTTTCCTGTAAAGTGCATTGACCTTTTCCAAGCCTTTGAGCTTGGAAATATGACCAGACAAATCATCTTTTGAAAACTTTACCTGGATACTCCACACCACCTTTCATCTGTACCATATTTCTATATGCATAACTGCTCTGCCAAAAAGCCATATATACTCATCTTCCAGAGATCCTGCTTGGTGGCTAACAGGTACAGAATCAGGGTCATGCTTCCAGCCACCAGTGAGGTCGCATTTCAGGACATAAGATGAGACTGTCACAAACCTAACTCTGTTCAACTCTATACACATGACTCCTTCTTAAACTTGTGGGAATGAAAAGAATATTTCTGACAGCATAATCTCACCATAAATTATATATTCATGTCCAAAAATAAACTAACTCTTGCAGGGGCTCCATATTTCATGACTTAGCAGCTGTGTAAGTTACTGCAAATTTCACTGCTTTCCCGGAAATATGGAAACTGAATTTTCATTGAAGCAAAATACTTTTAACCTACCTGAAAAAATTGAAAGCTGTAACCGAGTATAGGCTGAACTGGGTGCAGCCTGGGACTATGTTGACAAGAAATCAGTTCACTCCGTCACACCAACAAGCACCTATAGCTTTAAGTGACGCTTATGGTTGGGCTGTAGCCCAGTGAATGCCATCAGGCAGAGAACTGAGGCAGCCTCTCAGCAGAGGAATAATCAATCCCCTCAGAGAAGGGCAGCATGCTCCCGGCATAGATGAACAACTAAAGGGAAGAAACAGAAAGAGCCCTGTCCATAGCACAAGCGTAACTCTTTGGTAGAAGGAGACCGGGGAGAAGGGGAGCTGTGCTATACACGCAACTAAAGTTTTCACAGTTTTTCCAGTCGGACACTATATTCATGAGAACTGTTTGCCACAAAGCATTTTAACCAGGATTAAGATTTACACAGTTCTCATATTTCTTGTTCTCAATACAGATACCACAGAGCTGGTACAGCTGAGGAGAAATCAGTGGCCTTTGTCAAAGTAAATGTCACAGATCTTCAAAACCACATACATTCAAGGGAGGAGGAGGAAGGAGAGGATGATAGGAAGATTGCAACTGCAAAGCATCAGGATTTCCACCCCCTGGTTTGTATCACAAAGTTAAACTATTCTTAAAATGTGTTCAGCTTGTTTGAGAAGGGATATAAGTGCAGCCTCATGGTGATGGGAGGAAGAGTTACACAAACAGTTAATTTTTGAGCCTGCTGGTCAAGCCAAGAATTTGGAATCAGTTTGAGGTTTTGTCCATACCCTCAACCCGCTCCCCCCTGCCAACAAAACAAAACAAACAAAAAATCCACCAACCTTCTCCACAGAAAGCCCAACACAAAACTCCACAACTTTTTTTAGGCTCAAATTAAATTTCACAGAGAGACTGCATTCTCACCATCTCCGCTGCTGGTCACTACGCTTTTCAGACTTCCAAAATAACGTAAACCTCAGAACTGAAAAAAAGAAAAAGAAAGAAACCGCTGCTTTCTCCCACTATTAACCCCGAGGGAGGAACAACAAAAACCTTTTAAATTCCCTGGGAAAAGCCCACCGGGAGCTCCC
>NW_010187173.1:0-746 GCF_000695765.1 Mesitornis unicolor | reverse complement strand
TCTGATGTTAGTAACAAATTAAAATTGTTTGTTCGTTTGTTTTTATTCTTTATGATGAGTCTGTCTTTTGCCTGTGACCTGTTTAAGTGGTGAGAAGCCCTCCCAGTCCTTATTTTGACTAGCCCTTTTTTGGGGCATCGTGGTGCTCAGTTATGCACTGGGCCTAAACCACAACAGATATTCAAAGAGACATTATACTGAGGTAAGTTTTTCATTATGCTCATTATTTCATTGAGGTGTGGGGCTGAAAAAATCCTAAAGAAATAATAATTCAACTGTAGATGTAAAAGTGTATAAAAGCATATTTTTTGATATTATAACAGTTAAAGTTCTAAAAGGGAGAGCATGTAGGTCACACTCTCTGGGCTGTACACAGGAAATCTAAGTATTTTTTAGACAGATGAGCTCATGAGAATGATGAGGACACAGCAGTACATGATAGAGCAGCATGAGGTAGCAGATCTGGTAGCAAAACTTTTGACACTGATAGTAAGTACATCTACAGCATTGCATGCAGAGGGACAGATTTAAGGGTAAGCCTGATGTCTAAATTTTTACATACTTCAAACATAATCTTCAAACTGTGTATTCAGGTGCATGTGGAAAGGGAAGCAGCATTAATAATCTTCTCTCTACTTTTTCATTTATAATCTTCTGATCTGCCTAAATTTCCTATTCAGAGATGGAGAAACAGTCTTGAAGAGAAGGTTTTAGGAAGGATCCTAGTCAGTAAATCACAGGTTCAA
>NW_010187172.1:0-7732 GCF_000695765.1 Mesitornis unicolor | reverse complement strand
TGGAGGACCCTGCCTTTGCAAAGACTGCTTTATGTTTCCGAGAGCCTGCACGTTTCTCTGCCCTGCTCTGGGATCTGCACATCTCCAGAGCTTACACGCATGCCGCCTGTGGAAGTCACCGAATCTACCAATGGAAATTTTAAGGAACAAATTAGAAAACGCCCATCAGGAGTGACACAAGCACCACAATCCCATACCAGGGCAAGACGCCCTTCCCGGCGCATCCCAGAGCTGGCTGAGCTCTAGTTGTCCCTTTCTGTGAGTCACCTGTACCAAGGGGTTGCATTAACCATTTCCCACTATACTAGTACTGGGCCAGAGAGCTCCCAAGCTGCGAAATTTCCAGAGTGGCACACAGCACACAGAGACACCTCCCAGCTGACTGCAGAGGAGGTATTCCCTGACCCACAGAGCAAACTTCAACACATGGGAATTTACAGGGCATGGCCTGTGTGCAAGTGCCTGTCCCATGGCTCATGGCAGCATCTGCCCACAGACAATTTCCTCCCAGTAGTCACTGGAGTCACAGAGAAGATATGGGCTATTGCAGCTCATCAGCTGGAAGGAGAGCACAGGCACAGGTTTACACGGACAGGGTAGAGGGATATGGTTACAGCCAAAGGGATGTGTGACAGAAGGATGAAGAGAAGAAGTAACTCATCTTCCTCTGCATGTGTGTGTATGAGAGTGAGTACTGCCCACAGCCATTGCTACTCCAGCAGAAGCCACAGTCACCACTGCCGTGGCACCAGAACAAGATGAGCTTGCCCATTCCCCATTCTCCTAATGGTACTGTTTGCTTTCATTTTTCTAGTCTTAGAAAGTACATTTAAAAGAAAAAAAAACACCACCACAACAACAAAACAACAAAGCAAAACTATTTTATGTTAACAAAAAGTAACATTCTTACTAAAAAAACCAGAATATTAGGAAAATCGTGTTAGTGCAGAAGTTAAATAGATGTTTAATGGATTACCAGGTAAAACTCTTATGAACTGCAGGTTGCCAAACCTGTAAAATACCTACTTTTTAAATCAACACATTTTTAAATTATTTAAAAAACAAATATGTCTCCTGAAATTATTATAAAATGTCCAGTGACTGTGAACTTTGAAATAAAACTTCTATTTAGAAAGCCTTAAGTTTTGTCAAGCCAGAAACTGTATCCTCATCATGTCCGTCTTCAACAGGCAAATTTCTGACACATTAGTATCTTTCCTTTCTCTTAGCTGGAAAAAATTCCCTGACAATGAGTCCCACAAGTTATTTCCCACTATATATTTTTAAAAGCATATTTTCTTGGTTTACATGTAATAATTCCATTGGATGCTCCCCATTTCTTGTGTCATGAAAACAAGGAAATAATCAGTCCCAAATTGTCTTCTCTGTGTGCCACTGAGTTCAAAGCATTTATCATATTCTCAGTAATTTTTCCAAGCTGAAAAAACCCTGATCTCTATGTCTAAAAGCTGTGACTTCGATCACTTCCATCACCCTAGTCTACATAGAGTTATTCTTTACACTGGTTAGTATGTCATCACCTAGTTTACTTATAGCAGAAGAATGCTGTCAATGAGTTTCTCCAATTCTTTTCTAATATTCCTAACATTGGATTCACTTTTTACTTCCCTAAATATATTCAGAGACTAATCCATAATAAATTCAAAACACTTTCCCTGAATGGCAACTGCTAATTTAAAACGCATAGTTGTACATGAAAAGTCACAGGCATTTCCCCTGTGCATGTAACTTTGCATTAATCACTTTTTATTCCTAAGAAGATGATGTAGCACAGAAAGAAGTATGGAACTATCAAAAATATGTAATGTTTTTTAGAGAATTTAGGATGCTTATTATAAACAATCAAACATGTAACCATAGAAATATTTCATCTCACCCATATACCAGCAAATAACTAACAAATCAGGATCTAGTTGTTCAATTGCACCATTTCCAGCAGTAATTAAAGCAATTTTCATGCATGATTCTAGCAAAACAGTTTTAAATTTATAGAGAAAAAAACTGAGCTAAACAGGCAGTCTTTGGAGTTATCTCCTGCATTGGCAGTATCTCCCTTACCTTGCATAAAGTGATTTCTAGAGCCTTTTTATTATTATTTCTGAGGAAACAAATTAAGCCCTGGAGCTCCATACACAGAAACCCCTGCCAGGCAGAGCAGGTTACAGCTCCTTCTATGTGGTCCCTGGGAACCAGAGAGCAGGAGGCTGCCTGGAAGCTCACACCATGGCACAGAGTAGCCCCAGGTCTGGCAAACCCCAGAAGACTAAAGGACATCAGAGGATCTGCCCATCTTGGGGACTGAGTGCTTGCAATGTCTGAAGTGCTGCAGCCCTCCCAAATGAGCTGTTTTAAACACTCAGAGAGGAAAATAACAACTCTTTCCTCCACAAGCTCTGGAAGGACAGATGCTTAAACTGTCGAGGCACACTTAGGCAGACAAAAATGGAGCTCTGGGCGGCTAGAAACAGAAGGTGATTGCTAAAATAAAGGAAAAGTTGTTTGTTCAACTTAACTGGAAAAACAGGATGGTTCTTCATTCATAAACACCTTCTGCAAAGTTTTATGAGCTGGTGCAGCCAAAGGGGCAGTCCCAGCCACATGGCAATAACCCTCCCTTGCTCTGCTACCCTTATACCCCATGAAGACCCTCATGATCCTGCTCACTAAATTAACAGAAAAACAGCTGCCTTTTTTGTTTCCTGAATTAATTTTCTGCTGGCTTAACAGAGGATCAGAAACATGTCAGCATCAACACAAGGGAAACAGCCAAAAGACACACAGCAGAACAAAAAGAATGCATGGAGACTAACCCTTTTGGTGGCAGAAAACCAAGCAATGAGCTTCACCACCTTCAGGAGACAGTTTTTTAGGATTTAATCTGACCAAGGCTGAGGCTGCTGTAGATCTTTCACTGCAGGCTTTCCTTTCTCAGCACTGTCCTCTACACCTCTGCGGTCACACACCATTAATCGGTCCAGGCAGCTGAAGTGCAATCACCTCTCCACCATTAGATTTTGGCCAGCTGAGTTCCCTGAACTGACTCACTGTGTGAAATCAGGCTTGAGATATAGGAGAGGGCAGGAACATGCCAGAAAGGGCAGAAAAAGGGGAGCAGCAGCCCTGGCGGAGGTCTGCTCCAGCCCCAGCACGACCTCAGGTAATTTAGCAGTTTGTTATCTTCCTTTCCACTCAAAACCAAAGACCCTTGCAGATCCTCTAAAAGCATGACATTCTAGAAGCTGCCTGTGCGATACAGACTGAGGAAGGGTGAAATGACATTCCCAATGCTGCACAAGTCTCCAGGTTCAGATTTAGTGCTAGGTACCTGAAGGCGTCTGAAGGAATGAATCCCAGACTGAAAGGGTGCACAGAAAAAGTATGCCAGGACTACACAGCGTAATGTCAAGTTTCCCACACTATACGGCAAAATCTCTTGACTAGAATGCAAGGCATAAGAAACGTATTTTTCCAGTTTTCTGCGGTAATTGGCCATTTTTCCAGATGCCCACTGTCCTCTCCAAAAAAGGAGATAAAATAAAAGGAAGTAACTTACCAGCAATTAAGAGAGTATTTTGAAATGTGTTGTCCATATGAACTTGAGTTTTTCTGACGCACTACCTACAGCATGCATCTGTGCTCCCCTTCTCCTCGGCCTCCCGTGACTCACACAGGGCCATGCTGACTGTGTGCATTAAATGTCCTTTGGTCTCCTCTCAGCCACACAATCCCAATAGGCTACACTGAGCTTCAGGGACAGGATGGAGAAGCCACGTGCTTGGGTCAACACATCTTAAAGAACTCCAGCTACAAGTAACTTCTCTTTTTCCCTTGAGTGTTCCTTCACAGCACATATGCACAGGGGGAAACTCTGAGCAATGTTTATGCCACTGCAGGTTGTCCAAAGCTGGTCTGTGTGGCTTTGAGGTGAGAAGCAGTTGAGGACTTTTCTGCAGATCAGCATGTTCCACATTAGCCCATCAAACTCATGCTGTAGCACCAGCAGGGAGCTTCCAAAATGGGCTCTAGGTTCAGGCACTGAGACAGTACCTGTAGCATCCCCTGCGGAACCAACACCAGGTGTCCACACCACATATAACACTCCAACACCAAAGTTCAGGGCAGTCGGGTTTTTGCAAACACAGTTTCAGAAAAGGTTTTGTACCAGCAGCTATAGCCTGAGAGACCAGGCAGCCCCATGTGTTTGTTCTAAAAAGGAGTTGCTCAAGCCTGTTTTCCTGGAGACCAATATTTCTTACTGTCTCATTCCTCAGACCCAACTGGTCCTTGGCACGTATGTGGCATTTGAAAGGACAGGCCAAACAGGTTGCTTGGTAGACAATCCAACAGCAAAAGCAAAGCAGGTCTATTACACAGACCAAGCACAAGGTCTTACATCTTGGTACCTGCCCGGGGATCAGACGTGTGCCTATGGCAGGGGAGAAACACATCTCCAGATAACAAAGGACAACTCTCAGCCCAGCTGGTAAAGAAAAACAAACTCAGCAGGGCACATATGGAGAAATGCCATTTAAGTGAGAGAAAAGCCTCTCAGGCTAAAAATGTTACACCTCTTGATCACTGTATGTCAGAAAGTCTCTGGCACAGCCCCACCTCCTGGTACCACAGCACTTGATATATGTTAAACTGGTTTTTTGTTTCTAACAGACCTCAGGCTGGCCAATGCTGTATCCAAATAGGGTGGACTTCAGGAGTGACCACGCCAAGTAGGGGCTGAACAGGATGGCAGCCACCTGGTCTACACAATAGATGGGGGTGATAATACAACAGATTAGTTAGAAGACCTAATATTGAGCAAAGTTTAGGTAGTACATGTAGCCATGCTACCATCAGTAGGGACCGCATGCCCTACAGATCATGTAAAGCATTCATCATAGGCAATCACTTTTACAAGTTCCTCTGTCAGGTACAAATCTGCCCCCAGGTGACAAATTGCTGTGCCAGCTTTCTATGCAGTGCTGAAACAAGTTGCCACACATACCCCCTTTGTGGGTATCACATAGATCACTCACCACTTTGTTACCTTTACTGCCCAAACATGACTGGTCTGGACTGGGGTGAGGCCGTTTGGAGTTACAAAGGAAAGATGCCGTACACACCTGGTATTACACAATACTTCCAGGTCTGTGCTTCCAGGAAGAATTTATACAAGAAAAAAAATTACCCTGAAGCCTAAAGGAAAATAAGGAACCTTATTTCAGGAAAAGTAAGTACATTTTAGGTACAAGTCAAAAGCAACTACTATAACCCTCAGCAGGGAGGAAAGTAGAGGACAAAAATGGACTGGTGAACCCAAAGGCAGGTCTAGGTAAAGGCAATTTTCAGAAGGTGGAGGTATGCATGGCTATAACAGCTTGAAAGGGAAATAAATACAATTTTAAACCAAGGGGAAAGATTAGGACAAATCTCTGAGGAGGTCAAATGATCAGGAAGATAGAGCACTACAGAGATAGAAAAGACCATTAAAGTCAGCACTGAGGAACTCCTGGTCTGGAGGACAATGGAGGGGACAGAGGGGGATTTACAGCACAAAGATCCCTGCACAGGGATTCTTTCAAACTCCAGCAAGCACGGTCACAGGGCAGAAGATCCACGAAAGATGCTGCAAAGCAGTCCTGTTGCTGCTGCTGCCCATCTGAATGCCTAAGATGGCCACACTGGGGTGGCCTGGGAGCATCCAGAGGAGTGCAGCTGCCTGTGATTCGAACACCACTCACAGGGTTCCTCACTGGTAACTTCAGTTTTCCAAGCAGCCTTGTGCACGTCCCCTTCACCTCTAAGTCTTGCACCCTGTTGAGTTGCTAAGCTGAGAAGAACATAAGATGTGCCCTTCCCTCCCCATCTATGCGCAGGCCACATGGGAACACATGGCACAGAAACACCCACAGGGGCTGCAAAGAGAGCCCAGGCACTGGGAGCAGAGGCCTGGAGTCTGTGTGCACCCACGGGGTGAACAGGCAAAGAGACAAACTCAAAGTAGAAAACCACCAAGCTATCACTTGTCATATCACTAAAAATCACTAAGGTGATGCACAAGACTTAGAAATTCACTGATTTCTCTTTTACTTATTTTCTGACTTTTAAACTAATTTTGCTCCTCAGCTTCTTCCTCAGTCCTATTCCACTAAAGCTTAAACAACAAATTTCAGAAATTAGATGCTGGACACGCAACAGCCCACAGACATGGAAAACAACCCCAACCACCCCAGATAACCTGGGGAGGAGGAAGGGTACCTAGTTGGTTTCTTGCTGTCTTCTCCCATGCTCAGGTGCCGTCTGCTCAGGCTGCAAGTTCTTTGCAGCAGAGACATCTGCTTGTATATTTGTGCATGCACTGATCCCAAGGAGGTCCTGGGCAAGCCACAGACGAGGGAACAAAAACCAGACCAGTGCTTCGAGAGGAGAAGATGGCTGCTCAAATCCAGTACAGTGGGGCAGAGAGTTGTAGTGGCATCAGGATTTCATTTTGGAGAGCTGGATCCCTCTAGTGAAGCACTCAGTGCAGCCTCAGCACGAAAGGATGCAAGCTACTAGCAACTCTATCCCTGGAGTTTGCACACAGATCTTAAGAACAAATATAAAAGCTTTGCTTCCAGGCAGGAAATCCCGTTTACCACACCTTTCTGATTTACACTGATGCTTGATACACACCACATGTGTCCCCTCCTTCCCTCACCCACATTTGCAATGGTTCTGTTCCATATTTAAGTGACGAAAAGTTAAGACCTGTGGTTACAACTTCTATGAAAACCTTTGTTTTGAAGGGCTGCTACATTTCAACTTTATTGCCATGAGGAAAACTGATAAAAACAAAAGCTTTCAGTTCTTCCCTAACATGAAAGCTGTTGTGAAAACATGTAATAAGTGTCAGTTCTTTCCTGGAAGTTGTTGAAATATTGAAAGTGGGAAAATTTGTTCCTCCAAATGTTTTGTATGAGTCCTACCCACAATTTTATGCACTGCACTTAAGTTCTTCTGTTCAAGGTGGCTGCGGCAGGTTTGGTCAACATCTTCTGAAGTGCATCACAGGGAGCAGAGATTACAACAAACACTTTGCCTGAGATTTGTTACAAGAAAAACAAGGAATAACATTTGGATTGCTCCAGCTAGGAGAGCAAGTGAAAGATGGAGCACACAAACTTACCCACCTGCGCGGGTGTGGGAATACGGGGACATTCATCTCTGTGAAATCAGACGTTACATAGGGGAACAGCGGGAGTGAGAGCCATCAGAAAGCTGGCAAATGCATCTGCTTTTTCTATTCAGCACTGTGCTGCTGACTAGATCTCTGAAAAACTTCCTCTGTTTCACAGACCTGCCCACTGGGATCTGTCTGGCACTAATTGGCCTTCAAAATTTTTTATGGAAATATCTTCAGCTAATTTTTGTAAGTAATTAAGGAAAAAAAAATTTAATAAGAGGGAAAAAAATCAATTTCTTGTATGCAGACATGGTATTCTGCTTTTTAAAATAAATGCCTTAGGACAGAGACTCGTCCCTGACTATTCTGCGAAGTTTCCATGTATCAATTAAGGGCCGCAAAAGGTGAAAGCCTTTTGCGTAGCTGAGGACCGCAGTGGAGGAGGGCTGAGTCGCGGAGAAGAGCGGAGCAGAGGAAAGCCGTGGGCCAGGCGGTGCCTTTCGGAAAGGCTTCCGATGGCAGCGCTGGCCGGAGGGGAAGTAGCCCCGACCG